>NC_081546.1:3070158-3101802 GCF_901000735.1 Corylus avellana
ATGTACCCCCCTAATGTTTCAAAAATTTTCAATTTAAACCTTCCGTTAAATTGGATGAAAATCTCTAAAATTACATAATTACCCTTATCTTTTTTTTAAAAAAATTTCCGTCCAATTTAACGGAAATTGTAACGGAAGGTTTAAATTGAAAAATTTTGAAACATTGGGGAGGTACATTGCCAATTTTTAAACTTTGAGGTTCAAATTGAAAAACCCTTGAAACTTCAGGGGGGTAAAGTGGATTTTTCCCTAGTATTTTTAATCTAACCGGGTCGGGTCGGGTCAGGTCGTGTTGGGTTACCTGTTTAGCGCATGGGTCGTGTCTACCCGATCTTACCCAGTAATGTTAAAAGGGTCGTGTGGGGTTATCCGGGTATTTTTCGTGTCATAATCGTGTCAGAACCGTTAACCTGATTAGCTAAACGGGTCGTGTTTGTGTCTTGGGTAATCGGATCGCGGGTCTTAGCAGGTCTTAATCGGGTCTACTTGATTACCCGTTTTGCCACCCCTAGCTTCCAGTGATTGATCAATCGTAAAAGCCCAAATCATAAGCTTGATATCATTTTGGTACCAAGAGAAAGGTACCAAAATGATATGAAGCTTATTCATTAGTATCTGTTACATTTCTCTTGATTAATTATTTTTATTTTATTTTTTAAATTTTTTTTATTTTCTCCGATAAATGAGCTACACATCAATTTGGTAAGTCTCTATTGGTAAAATTTTTGGTACTCATAGCATTTTTCATGACGAAAAGTCGGATGTACACAGATGAACTAATAAATCCAATTGACCTGAGTGTTACATAATTAATCCAAAATTATTCATAAACTTGGCTAAGAACTTTCATTCCATTCTATCATAGGCATTTTCATAGCAAATTTGATCGCCATCCGACCCTCTTTTCCTCTCTTGTGCTTCGTATGAGTTTATATGCAAGAATAAGTTTGTGTTATGAATACACTTGTAAGTATTGAGCCTTACATTGAAAATATATTTATATACTCAAGTTCATTAGGTTTTTGAACCAGAATGATGTTCAAATATGTATATTAATGCACTCTTATTAAATCTATCGAAATTGGTTCGCAGGCTGATCAGGGTTCTGCGCTTTGGGAACAAAGCTATATTAGTATAGTACTATGGTTGATTTCTTTCAGAAGATAGCCTCGTAGAAATGTGAAAATACTTTGTATTGAGATCACTGCCACATTACTCTGGTTTTTTTTGGCGCCAGAGAGATTTACAGTGCAACTACCATTGCAACTGTAATATACAAGAGATGGTAATTAACTTTCCTAGTTATTATGTTTGCAAACAAATACCGTTTGGACGGCAATGTCTCCATCTATTTCTCACAACACTAACAACGAGGAACAAGAGACAAACACTTCATTGGGATTACCACTGTCACTGCTGTCCTTGTGTGTTTCAAACAACTCCCATTCTATCAAACACCACCTCCCAGGATGTCCAGATTAAAGGGTTAATTTTATTAGTTTAAACTTTTGAGATTATATCAAACAACTTGATCAACCATGCCGTCATCTCTAGGTTCTCGAACAAAAGCTTCTTCACCTGACACAGATGGATGCCCTGTAAGGTTTGTTCACACAATATCAGAGGCAGGCCGCCTTCTCCCTTCAGCAAGCCGGTGGAATTCAATAGAAATTGACTTTAATCTCGTCCCTCAATCTGCCAATGGCTACGATTCACTCCCCTCCCGATACTCCAAATCCGTTGATTATGATCTCATCATCACCGACACAAAATACTTCAAACGTTTTCTTTACATTTCAGTCTCCATAGCTTTAGCTATCCTATTACTTGTCTTGTTGATTCACTTTTTGCCTCGTAAACATGCCAACCATGGATCTTCACAGAATCTCACACTTGCAGTTAACCAAGCTCTAACCTTTTTTGATGCCCAAAAGTGTAATCCCTTTTCAACATGATGCCTTTCATTAAATATAATATAAGATCATATTTCTTGATAATATTATGACTCATTGAAGGATTTTTCTTTTCAGCAGGATAGTACCCAAGCAACAGTCCGATAAAATTTCGGGGAGATTCAGGAATGCACGACCAGGACTCAAGCCAAAAACATGATCTTGTGGGTGGTTTCTACGATTCTGGCAACAATATAAAATTCAGTTTCCCTACAGCTTACACTGTTACCCTCTTGAGTTGGAGTGTGATCGAATATCATCAAAAGTATGATGATGTAGGCGAGCTTGAACATGTGAAGGACATCATCAGATGGGGTAGTGACTACTTGCTCAAGCTTTTTGTTGCCCCGGATGCAGCTTCAGCTGCAGCCACTTTGTATTCTCAGGCAAGCATACAAAATTATTGCACTCTCATTAGTCCTTTTTTTATTCAGTCTAATATTGAAGATTTAACGACACCTTTTTGTTGAGAAATTTCACTTTCCCCCTCAAATTTCACGGGTATTGCAATGTTACCATCGAATTATCAAAAAGTTGCAAGTGTGGGTGTTTCTTTTTTGCCCCTTTCAATCCCTCATACCGTTAGTGTTTTGTGTTAATTCAATGGCTAACAAAAAAGTGTAAAAAAAAGAAAAAAAAGAAAATTAAAAGGGACTGAAAAATAGAATACCAACATTACGAGTTTTGATAATTTGACGGTAACATGCAAAACCCGTGATACATGGGGAAGGTGAAGTTTTTTTTTTTTTCTTTTTCTTTTTTCTGCAGCCAAAGAAAACAAAGATAACGTTGTTTTGTGATTTTAGGTTGGAAGTGGTAGTAATGGAGCCAACATTCCTAACGACATAAACTGTTGGCAAAGACCAGAACAAATGAATTATGCAAGACCTGTTTCAAGTTGTGGCACCACAGCTTCAGATTTAGCAGGGGAAATTGTTGCAGCATTATCAGCAGCATCACTAGTATTTGAAGAAGACACGGTTTACTCCAAAGATTTAGTAGCAGCAGCAGAGAAGTTATTTGATCTTGCAACCAAGGAAGACCCTAAGAGCCAGGGTACATACACCATGGTTGATGCTTGTGGAGGAGATGGAAGAACATTTTACAACTCATCTGGTTACGAAGATGAACTGGTTTGGGCAGGAACTTGGCTCTTCTTTGCTACAGGGAACACTTCTTACCTAGAATATGTTAGAACAGGATACAAAACAGCCGAGGTTGAGGAAACATCTCTTGACAATGGGATTTTCTATTGGAACAACAAGCTTACAGCTAATGCAGTAATTTTATAATCAATCAATCAAAATCTTTTGTGGAAAATTTATATAGAAATAGAAAACATGTACAGTACTATATATATAAAGTAATTTCCTTATTCTCTTAGGTTTTGTTAACGCGGCTTTTATACTTCCATGATCTTGGTTACCCATATGAAGATGTTTTAGCATCATCATCAAACATGACCGACTCTGTCATGTGTTCTTATCTTTCTGATCACAAGTTCAATAAGGCACGAGGTAAATGTCTGTTCAAGTACAACCCATATATGAATATATGCCATAATTTTGGCATTTGTATCAATGGATTTCTTTGATGCAGGTGGATTGATCCTCCTAAAGCCTGATTATGGCACCCCACTTCAGTTTGCGGCAACATCAGCTTTTCTCAGCAAATTGTACAGTGACTACCTTGATCTTATGCGCAGCACTGGTAGGAGATGTGGAAGTGATGCCATTTCACAAAAGATGTTGAAGAGTTTCTCCATGTCTCAGGCAACTAGCAGCTAGATATCAAAATATTTACCCTTTCTTTTTTTTTTTTCAAGTTTTTAAAACTTCAAGATTATGATCGTAAAACCGCTTATGCTTTAGGGAATAAGTGAAGTTTCCGGCCCCCCTCCTGAAATTATATCAATAGGCCTTGTTTTTCATTTCATTCTGTGGGTACTCTTTCAGGTTTCTTATATACTAGGAGATAATCCAATGAAGATGAGCTACATATATGGTTGGGTTTGGAGACCATTTTCCAAACAAAGTTCACCACAGGAGTGTATCGATCCCTTGGGATGGTCAACTTTACTCATGTGCAGAGGGAGAAAGATGGCGAAAGTCTGTGGATCCAAATCCAAATGTTGTTTCTGGAGCCATGGCAGCAGGACCAGACCAGTTTGACCATTTCGTAGACGAACGGGATCAACCATGGTTTACGGAGCCAACCATTTCGAGCAATGCTGGTTTAGTTGCAGCACTCATTGCACTCCATGATCCTCCTCGCAATATTCCTTCTGACTCAAATGGCATTAATTTGGGCATAGACCAGACTGGCATCTTCCGTCTTGCTCCAACAGCTCCTTGAGATCTTTCAATCTATTGCTAACCTGGAGATAAAGGAAATACAAAAGAGAGTAAGGATGAAAAACACTGATAAATACGTACAATTAAGTTAATAAATTGTAATCCCTTGATGATGATTTTTGATAAACTATTTACTTCTGTATGATTCAGATTAATTATTTTTTGTTTTGAAAGGAATCTTAAGCTTTCATATAATTCATGGACGAAAATCTTGCTAAGCAAATACAATGCTTTGAGTAAAAATAGGAGTTTCTTCCGGCCATACTTGATTGAGGGGATCACCAATCTGTGGGTCACTTCATTAGCTTCTCTACGGATGTGACGTACATAACACGATTGAAAACTATTGAGAACTGCTCTAGTATCCTCTATTAGCTAACCGTATTTACTCCAACATGAATTCTCTTGTTGCAAAGCGTTTACTATTTCTAGTGCATCTCCTTCAATGATGGCTCGATTCACATTAATTAACCACTTGAATACATTCATTCATGTGAGTTCATCTCACAACCTTAATTAAATATCATAATCTAACAAACTAACCACATCAGTCATATGTACATATCATAATGTCTATCTAATTAAACCAAAACTATACAAGCAAAATGAGAAATGATAAGCCCGTGTCGTCTATTGTGTACTTTATCCCTGTCAAAAAGGCAGGGATAAAAACTTTATATTTATATGTTTTAAACCTAATTAATTTTTCTAAAATTATTGAGAAAAATTCATTTTATCCCTAAAGAAAAAAACATAAATTATTAACGGATGATTCGCTACATTGAAAATTTTAAAAACTTGGTTGAGGTACGTTAGTAATTTTTGAACATTGGAGGCAAGATTGAGAAGTGAAACAATGGGAGGTAAAATATATTTTTTCCAAAATTATTCATTCATTTATTTATTTAGTTATATTCTTTAATATTTTTAATTAATTCTTTGTTTAGGTGCAATAGGATGAAACATGAAATTGGACAATAATATAGAACTTACTCGCACCCACACCAGCAATGGATTCAGCCACTTCTTTGATAATCCAATACATCTGGGCTACATCATATTTACTTTTCGTATGATCCGGAAAGCCCATTTGCAACCCACTATGTTCATATTTCTAGTGTTAGGGCTTCAAATTCATTGTACCCTCATGGGCCCTATTTCAGTGGAGGATGAACTGAGTAAGGATTTGTGTAGAGGATATCAATTGGTTCCCTCCTTGAGTTGTTTGGGTTTGAAAGTGTGATTCTTGGATCTTGTTTGCATAGAATGTATGCTACGTGGATTTGCAGGCGAGAAGGAAGAAGAGGAATTTGGATCAGTCATGACGTGGGTCTTGTGTGGCTCAGACCATATAAAGGTAAGCACTCTAAGTGGTTGAAAAAATGCTAAACACAAGGATATGGGCTGAATTGAAGCAATCACTCTCGTGCACTGTTGCTCTCTAGAGAGGAGTTGCAGTGTATGTATATTGTAAAATCGCACAGTAAAGATTACACATTTGAATTGGTATGTCTCTTCCTATTTTTTAGTTACGCAAATCTGATCTAGAGGTAAAGTAGTAAACTTTTTCTCGTTGTTATCTGGGTGTTGAGGCTTTATCGCGGGACTGCTCAGTTTGAGTTCTATCATTATCTTCTGATTCAATAGGCAGAACCGGCTTTGGGGAGATATATTTACCGGAAAATGATGAGGATTCGTTCCCCATATATGATATATGTTCCATATTTCAATATGTACATGTCAAACTCATGGTCTTTGACTGTTCAATCTATTAATCTTGAACTAGTGTCGGTGGCTCTGATCACTTTCACTAGAAAGAGGGCGTTTAAGTGAGAATTGCTTCAGGAGACATATTTATCTCTTCACAGTACCTTAGCTACCATGAAAAAAGAGTTCTAAAGAAAGATCAAATCATACTTCTGTAACATGCTATCTGTTGTATAAACATCTTATTTTGATACTAGTCAGTAGTTTGTTGTGACAGTGGAAGCTTTACACAAATTGGCTGGAATTTGGTACCAACAAAAGCACACCACATAAATAATCAAACAGATCACATTCACACAAAACAATAAGATTTGTAGTACGATTACAAACATTCGACTAATTGTCGTGAACTCTCAGACACAAATAATAAACAAACTCTCACTCACTTTAGGGATATCTTTCAACTGTAAAATCTATTAAACTACTCTTTATATCGGAGGATCTTCTTCCTTCCAAATTAAAGGAACACATATCTGTTGGTCTCAGGGGCAGCTGAATTTCCAAGCCTGATTTTCTTGTAAATTGTCTCAAATTCTTGTGAATACACATTAAGAATTTGAGAAGAAAGGAGGTGCAATAGATTTTGATAGATTGGAAGGAACCTAATGAATGTGCTTGGAAGTTTGAGGATTTAGCATTGTCTTTTAGCTAGGTTTATCCTAGAAAGATGTTCCTGTCACCCCATTGACAGCTGTTGCTAAAAAGAGGATGAGATGATATTTGTGTGTGTAAATCTATACATTATAGCAGCTCTGATTGATTTTTCGTTGTTTTGTAACAAATTATGCTTAACCAGCTATCTACATATTTATATTACATGACAGAGAAAAGGGAGATACCCTTTATACTCCTCAGCTATTTACATATTTATATAACTAAACTCAGTACATATGTTTCGCTTTCTTTATATGATATCTCCTTAGGTTGACTTTAACCTATCCATATCATATACTCTCTGCACAAATAAGGAAATCAGGATTAGTAAACATATAAGAACTGCATAACACATTGATGCATATAGTGTTAGCAAACATGAATTTGACCTTACCAGGATAGAGTGGATTTCCTCTAGTAAAGGCGAAAGTAATGTAATCAAGTTCTGGGTTTCCTCTTTAAGGGTCTCATTGTTTCCATCTTTTCCCATGAGGAGATTAGTGAAGGTTTTGTTATCAGGCACTAGTTGTAGAGCTACCTGCAAATACTATACTTATTAGTTGAAGACAAGCTTGAAGAAACCAAGGTAGCATGGTAACATGACAGTGCTTTACTAAGGCCTAAAATAAAAGTAATAGCACTCATGACCAGCTCGAGGTGGGGGCTCTCAATAAGAAAAGACACGCATGAATTGACTCCAGCATGATCAATTGGACTTGCCCCACATAGATAAAAAAGAAGTGACTGTGATAAAGGATAAGAGGCTTTTAGGGAGGGAAGTATATTACTACTTTGAAAGCAGCTGATGAAATCCATCCATGCCATGGTTTCAAAGTGATGTTGTAAGACTCTTCCACGGCTTGTTCCATGCTCTGCTCTGGATCTCTTGATAATTTTTGTAATAGTGCCAAAGTAAAATCCAAGGATCTGGGGACAAGAACAAATTCATTTGTATATATAATTTAACATCTAAGCCTATTAGTTTTGGAAATACAAGATGCGAATAGTTTGACCCAAAACAGAAAAAAAGAAAAAAAAAAAAGAAAAAAGAAAAAGAAAAATGGATATGTGTTTGATTTACCCAATAATCTGAAAATTCTAAAAGTTAGATACAGAGCTTAACGAGAAACCAAACCACTAAGTATTCTCTTTTGAATGCAGAATTAAACTACTCATGAATCGAGTAATAAATAACTACGATTCGGATGATAAATTATTAATTCCTGCTCCAATGATCCAAACTAAACAAAAATAAGAAATAAAAAAAGAGTATGATATATTGATAGTTGTCATTGGATTATTCGGTGACAAATACATAAGACTTGTGGAAACCATAAACAAATACTCACCAGTAATATGCTCTAACTTTAGTTAGTATTCATAACTTTCCATTATAGGTGAAGACAAAAAAAACTGTCATGAAGCAGAGAAGGCCTGGCCTGTGATTATTTATTTTAGTTACTTATTTTTGCATCTAATGTTAACGGCTAACTGACCTAAAGTTGTAGCCCTAAAGTATTTATAATTAGAGTAATGCTAGATATTATATTTTTATCCTACAACTGTCTAACAATGTTAACGTCTACAACTGTCTAACAATGTTAACGTGACACTTCAACTCAATTATTGAATTTTTTTTTTTTTTAACAAAAATTAATCAATAGTTAGTTGGGAGTGACACGTTAGTCTGGTTGGATAAAATTATAATATCTAACATTTCTTTTATAATTAATAAAGCGGCTCTCACTTAGAGGGAAAAAAAAAGGTACACGAGGATGAGGAGGACTGGAGGAGAAGAGATGAGAAAGCAACGAGGACTTTTTCTGGCTGTGGCCCAAAATGCATAGTAAAGAGAAAGACACAAATATCTTTTACCTGGTAAGCCAAACAAAGGCTTTGCTAGAGCTTGTAGTCTTTCTTGCATTGCCTTCACTGGCCTCTTTCTTCATTATCTCCACCAAATTTGAATACAGTGAAGGATCAGATTCATGGAATATTTCCAATCTCTACACACGAGACAGAATATAATAATGAAATTTATTACGGATAAGTAAGTAAAGATCTCTCAATCATCTATTACTTCGAAATATAAGCAACCATAATTAGCTTCTGGTAGTAAAACAAAATTAAAAAAAAAAAAAAAAAAAAACTAGTGCTTGATTAAAAAAAAAATTGGGAGATTTTTGTTATGCCGTGGATTAATTTCTTTCCAATTACCTGAATATTCTGATGAATGTCTTGTCTCAAAACAGCCATTGTTGGTCCAATCTTATCTACAGAAAGATATATTCAACAGAAAGGTTATGCAATTTTTTACTTCTATATCTAGAGCTTGAGAGAGAGAGAGAGAGTAAGAGGTGCAGAGAAAAAACCAACCAAGAATTTGAATAACCAGGTTGCAGACATGAAGAAATGGCTTTGTGGGGATGTGAGCAGCATCATGATTATCACCAGGTTTAAGTTTGACCATCATAGAGAGCTCTTCAATGGCAGACCTTATTTCTGACACCTTCTCTAACTCCCTTTTCCTCTTCATTTCAACCTCTGTGTAATCTTCTTTCGCCCCCTCCACTTTAATTCTTGATTTTCTTTTCAATACCTGTGCTGATGATCATTACTGGGTATTTCTAATTACCTATAAATTCTACTTTTTTATCAAGATACAGAGGAAGAAGACTCCCTTTAAATCTGCATAAATAGCTTTCTCACATAGCGAGACTCGCAAATCTAATTGCCAACACCTTAAATTGAGAGACCAATAGCTTCTCTGCCTGAAACACCAATATTTTTTTATTTTCTAACCCCTTTATTTTTATTTTTTTAAAAAAAATGTTTTTGTTAGTTTTTTTCTAGCAGCCATTGATGGCGACCTTAACTCTGACTTTGAACTAATCGCCTCTCCTGATTGCACTTTTATAAGCATGGATATACTTTGACGGTGGGGCATATATAAGAAATGGATTTGATTGCCGGCAAACACTCTTTATCATTGTCCGCGTCTTTGGCTACCCAGGATTACACTTTATCCTTTACCAGTTGAGGGAATATTTATCATATTGTTGGCCATGGCTCATGCCCGTGGTGAAAAGGTTGAAGCAGCTTCTTATAAAGTTTAAACAAAAGTGGGCCTTGGTCTTTATTAAAGTTCCAGCTGTGGCTGCAATTTGGCGGGCTGATCAAGATTCAAGCATAGTCTTGTGGCCACTGCGTGCTTGGTGCATTGCTTTTCTACCATGCTGCTACATCATCGAGGCATTAGCTCTTTGACCATTTGTCCAAAAGTGGAAAGTTCATCAGTGTAGGCCTAGGTAGAAAAGCCCAACCAGTAGTCAGTAGGTCCGATAAAAGACTTTTCAATGTTTTACGATTCTAAATGTCTCACGTGGCTTAAGTACAATTTTAATCATGTGTATATAAGTTTTTAGACATTCTCTTTTTGTAAGTTGGTTTTAAAAGGTAAGTTCGACCCATTGTTTATATTATTTAGTATCAAAGCCAACCACTTTGTTGAATATGTGATCAAATGGATTGCAACTTTGTGGTCAAGTCACAGATATTAAAATGTTATTCAACACTGATAAATGAGTGAAACTGCTAAAAGAGAAAGAGTTACCATCGGATAAGTGTTTAAAGAATGGATTGTCGAATTAAAATATATTCTTAACTATATGAATGTAAGCTCTTAAAGCATATTTTTCTTATATGCCAATTTTTAAGAGTAAATTCTACTCAGAGTTTGTATGTGGTCCTAGTGCATGTAGTTAGGTTTATGACTTAAAAAAAGTCTTGGAAGTTGGTACTTGGCACCATTAATTAGCAAGCACCCCAATGCCCAATTCTTGTTTCTAGTGCATTGATACCTCGTATTCATCTTCGACTTCCTTTGGCCTTGGAAAACTCCAGTTTCTAGCTGGTCGGCAGTTAGACATTTCATTGGTAGTTAAACTGTCCTAAACGGGCTGCATCATGTGCGGCAGCCTACTGAACCTTCAGAGTATATTCTTATAGCAGTGCTGTACGGCAAACCCCTCCTCCTATGACAAGTTTATTTAGCGTTGCATCAGGGATCTAATTAAGTGAATTTTCAAGGCACAGTGATCATTGCTCTATTCATATTTTTTTTTTTTTTTTTTTTCTTGATAAGCCAATGACATGGATATATATGGTATAACATTACAGTCTTAATCTCCACTGATATATCACAATCAAAATATTACTTCAGTCAGCAGATGGTGAAGGTGCAACTGATCATTAGTAGTTAATTAAATTATTGGAGTACGATCGTCATATATATATATATTTTTTTTTTCTTTCCTTGTTGAGTCAAAATTTGAGAAATGCTCAAGAAACATGGGATATCTGTGGACTTTTGTAGTATGTGGAGGGAACAAGGCACAAATTATTTTAATTTTGGTTTACTCAAGAATAATCCTCCAGGTAATGAGCTCCATCCCGAGATAGATCTAATGAGGTCCCTCTCACAAGCAACACTACAAGCGAGTCTGGTTCAATTAGGCCTCCGGAGAATTACTCCTAATATTCTTGGTAGAATATAGACGTCACACCTTGGTATTTTAGCCATGTCTTACCTTCCTCTCATAGTAGTAGGTGACACTAACTGAAAGGTAAGACTTGACATGAGATGTGATTCATCAGAGTTAGTAACTAAATATCACACCTAGTTAGAGCATTGCCCATTAGCGTGGGGACACTTAGCGGGCTCATGCGGAAAGATAACCAATGACATAAAGAAAATGAGCTATTGAGAGGTATGACCACACTATTCTGAAAAAAAACAAAAAACAAAAAACGGCTTTCTAAGTTTCATTCTTTTCCTTACTAAACAAATACTGACTTATGCATCAATGTCACGTGTACTTGTTTTCTTCTCCATTACAAATTCCGTCGGCCTAGAGTACGGTGTCCGCTCATCTAATTCTTCAATTATGCTGTTTGTAGAAAGTCATTTGTGTTGATTCCTTAAATAAAAGGTCGAATGTTGAACACCAAGTTAATGACTACTCGGAGAGACAAAGTTGGATCATCTTTTCTATCTGACCCTTCAACTCAGCCTAATCCCTCAATTTACCTAATCCCCCCTCCTCCTCCAACCTATCCTTCATGACCAACTCAGGCATCAAGATAAGAGCATCTCAAACTATTGAGCTACAGTTACAACATATAGCACAGGATTTACCAGATTATGCAACAAAATCAAGTTATGATGATGCAGTTTCACATGTATAACATGGGAGTTGTCCTACCATAGTGAATAGAGAACATATCTGCATGATGAGAAGCAAAAGCTAAGAGTCGATGGAAATGATGCCCCTAGGGCTTTAGCCTGGTGGTAGACATAGGGTAATTCAATCCTCATTTATGATGAGGATTTTTATCTTCATCATATACTGTCAAATCGACCCAATTCCCTTGAACCAAAGAAGTGGCGAGCTAATCATGATCAACAACATGACTTTCCTTTTTCTTTTTCTTTTTTCAGGTTACTTGTTCAGTTTTTTTTTTTTTTTTTTTTTTTTTTCACTTAAGTTGTGTTTAGATTTCTGTGAACTTGCAGGAAAAATAAGTTATACTAATTTTATGACATAAAATAATTTACTGGGGAAAAACATATATAATTTACTGATTTTAAAACTACCAATTACAACCTTAGGCACAAGAAATACGAAGGCCAAAACAAAGCCAACGATGTGGGGTAGCTCGAAATTTAAGGGTCAATAAATAGTCGTACAGATTTAGCATCAAAGGATAAAGAATAGAGATTTAAAGGTGTGAATGCAATGGATTCCCCAACGATTGAAAGTGACAATATTTAAAGAACAACGCTATCTAGCTCCTTTTGATTAGGACTTAAAAAAACAAAAGGGGGCAGTTGTAATTAAGTAAAGGGCAGGCATAGCTCATGGTGACCTAAAGTTAGCTCATCTTTATTATAAAGGTCGACATGCATGATGCATAACATCGCTCTGATCTTAATCTATGTGTGTATCTAACTACTCTTCAACACGATTCAATGTTTTGAACCAAATTAATTAACAGTAACTATAAACATAAGTTTAATACATTTCCTAATCTCTTCTCTTTTGACTTCCATTATTATACTTTGAAAAAAGTATTAACGTTAATGTTCAACGATGGGAGCGTTCCCTCAAGATGACTGCTAGGTGTTCCAAAATTCTTTCTAAATGATGTGGAAAGCACTATTTTGGGAAGAAGTGGGAGACGAAGGAGAGAGTGAGAATTTTTTAAGAAAAAAAATACTTGTCACATCATTTGAGGAGCATTTTAAAAAGAATTTATTGAAATATCTAGCATTATCGGCTCCCTTAAATAAGAATGAAGGTATAGTTGACATAACCGAAATCATGGATACTTTTTTAAAAGCCAAGGTTATCCTCTTTGCTGTGAAAGAATCGTCGGCCTTAGTCTAAACAAAGTGTAATGTTACAAGGAATAAGGAAGAATTTTGTCCCACTCTTATCCTTTCATCCTTTCATAAATTAAATGAATTTAAAAATTATCACTAAATTAAAATTTAATAGTGGTTAATTTTAAATTTAATGGTAATTTTAAAAGCCGCATAATTTTGTTTTCGAAAAATATGAAACTTCTATTGATGAAATTTCATGAGCATAAAAATCTTACATCACTGAGTATACAGCTTTGAAAAATCATAGCCAAAGGCTATGAAAGTCACAAAGTCATAAAAATAACTTCAAGTTTTTGCTAACGCATGTACAATTACATTTAATGAACATATCTGCTTCGTGCAGACTATATCTAGGACATAGGTAACCCAAATATAAAAAATAAATAAAAAAATAAAAAACAACTAAAAACTAAAAATTCAGCTGTGAGAGTTAAGTCTTCACACCGATCTACTCCATCCTCAATCTGAAAGTCAAGACAACAAATTCATCCTTAACCCGAAGGCCAGTACAAACAAAAAAAAAACAAAAAACAAAAACCCCACAAGCAGCAGCGGTGGAGCATAGCATTGTAGACATCCCTTCGGAAAATACGCCTTAGCAGAAGAAGACGATGAGATCTAAGGTTGAAGAGACTAGATCTGGATCTAGGTCTAGATCTACATATTAGATTTAAAGCAACCCGCCAGAAATGGAGACCGGAGGAGCCTACAGAGAAGACACCGAGCACGGCTACCGTGAAAGGGGAGGAGGGATAGATCTTCCCTCTTGAAATTCTTCTTGGTCTTGTTAAGAAGGAAAGAGAGAGAGAAATTCTAGTCTCTAGAATTTTGTTAGCATTAAAAGCCACATAATTTTGGAGGAATAAGAAGGAGACATAATTCTTACTTCTAGCATGGTATTTGTGTGGTATGTAGCATTACTTATTGACAATTGAGTAATGCTAAAAAACGCACTTTTATCCCATTTTATTTTGCTAGCGTTGCAATACCAATCGGCCATTGGATCAGTTGTTGTTAAAAAAATTCAACGACAAAATGACATTGCCACATTTGCAAGATAAAGTAGCAGTAGGATAAAATATAATTTATAGCATTACTCTAATATCCAATCATTAGAGATATTCAATTCCTCGTGGGCAACATTCCTTTTTGAAGTGCCAATAATGATCACCCAAGTGAAAATATCTCTTAAAAAAAAAAAAAAAGTGAAAATTTCTCTATGTACAATTTAATATAGAAAAATGCTAGATACCGCATCATTATTTCACAAATATATCGTCGTGTTGACATGGCTGGATTTAATAACCTATGATTTTTTTTTTTATCAAATGCTAATCTAAAAATTACTAAACCCTACCACATGGGCAAAGGTATAGTAATTATGAGATAATGGTATGGTAAACACTAAACTCCCTTGATCCTTAACTCCTTCCTTCTTTCTGTCTTACCTCGAAAAAAAAAAAAAAAAAAAGGCTTGAACTTTTCCACGAGGCCCAATCATCTACGTCTAGTCATTGGGCCTACTTTCCAAAGCGAACCATGGCCCGCCCCACTCACTAAGACAGCCGAGCCAAATGGCAAAACTACCCAATCCTTCCACTCAATCACGCTTATATCCTTATCAGAAAAGGAGGAGCAACGGATGCAGGCACTTCATTTATCGTCGACCACCATGGCTTTGGCCGTTACGGTGTCGTTCTCCGTGGGCGCACGATTACTGCACATACCGCGCAAGTTAGCACCACTCACCACACCGTTTAGACAAACATGGTCCTTCTCTAAAATGGGTTCTAATAATCTGCAGCTGGGGACCAGTGTACCCGCAAGAAAGCTCGTGGTTCGAGCTGCTAGAACCGAGTCCGAAGGGGTCTCCTTGGGCTTCAGAGCTCCCCATTTTGAGGTCTTTTCTTTTATTATTTGTTAGATGCATACTGGGTTGGCTTGCAATTTGATCATTGTTTTGGTTACGTATTTTATTTATTTATTTACTTTTATGTGTATTTTTGGTTGGTTTAGCTTCCAGAGCCATGTACTGGGAAAGTGTGGAAATTGGAGGATTTTGAACCGTATCCTGCTTTACTGGTAAGGTGTTGCATTGTTTTTGCTATATTTTGTTTTCCTGTTGCTATTGTATATTGCCCTTTTAAGTTGATGAGCTTGATTGTTGCCACTTGTTATATTCTTGGTATTTAATTTTTGCTTAGCATTGTTATCAAATTTTCTTGGGGATGTTGAGGAGAAAATGAGTGTTGAGTTTCCTGTACTTATGTGAGGTTCGCTGAATAAGAGGCGTGTGAGGTTTTCGACTACTCTTCATTGAGCTCATTCAACCGTTATCTGAGTAGTTGCATTTGGCTTATCAAGCAAAGTAGTGGAGATTATTTATTTTTGCTTATTTTATGGATGAATCAAATATTTCATCCCATTAGAGAGAAATTAAAAGACTTATTAGGCTTAACAGCCACAACAACGCAGTGATATACAATTCATGTCAGAAAGACCAAGTTACAGACAATTAAACTGCAGACCAGCAGCAGAAAATTTTGCTAGACTAGAGAACATTCAATTAATATTCAACAACAAATGAACTCCATCAACTCAAATCAGGTCCTCGAATTGTCCGCAATATGCTGAAACAGCTCTAGCTCAAATGGCAAAACCCCTCCCCACCCCCACGTGCCAACACCTGCATGCATGAGAGATAAAAGTCGAGGGTGTGGTTCTTGGTTCAAGAATCTCCAGTGCATGTATAACTTATCGAACAGAAAAAAAGGTAGAAAAAGAAAGTCTTTCTATCCAAATATGCCAAGCCTAATTAGAATGAATGTGATCATCTTTCATCTCTGAAATGTAATGGCCCAAGTTTGCTCTGGTATCCAATCACTACAAATTCTACAATTATCATGCAAGTTTAAGATTCTCAACCAAGCTTTCCTTGTGAAGCTACAATCACGATATAGATTATTTCCGAGATTATTGTATCTTGGTTTACTAAACTTTAGACACCATTGCTAGTTCTATATAAAAAAAAATGAAACACCATTGTGAGTTCAGCAGAGACGTAGAGGTTGACTCAGAAACAGCAATTGATAAGCTTGCATACGTCCTTCCCCTGCAGACCCTTATGGAACAGATAAAATTAAGAAAAGGCACTTTACTGAATAAATAAAATAGTAGAAATCTAGACATCTCCTCCCCACCCCCAGTAACCCTTAAAAGGGTCAGCTGTTGAGGCTCCTAATTGCATGTTTGATTTGAATAGATTTTTTTACTGGATTATTCATGAGAAATTAGATGTTAGTGTCATGTAAAAGATTAACAGTATCTGCTGTCGGGCTGTGTTATACAGCCTTTATTGTGGCATACATGCCCATAAATTAGCTAGGTCTTTATGGTGGGGAAAATGAATTGTGTAATTTGCATTAATATGCAACTTATGGCCAGATATTGGACCCACAAAACATGAGTACTACAACTATGGCCAGTCCTTACCTAGGAAGTTTTCCTAAGTGGTACTTTTGTGTTGAAAAAGAAATAACAGCAAGTGCCCTTTTTCTCTTTAATTACGATAATATGAGCAATGATAATACTGATTCCATCAGAGTTGTGGTGCAGGTTATGTTTATTTGCAATCACTGCCCATTTGTCAAACACTTGAAAAAGGATATTGTGAAGCTTGCAAATTTTTATATGAAGGTATTTGACAACATATCTCAATTGCTTCCCTTTCCAGTTGCACTCGGAACTTGGATAAGTAATTGACCATACATGAGTAACTTATTCATTTGCTATCGTATGTTGCTGCAGAAAGGACTTGCAGTTGTTGCAATATCTTCAAATTCTGTAGCTACTCATCCACAGGTCCTAATAACTACATAATTTGGTATTAGAGCTGGGTTGAAGCTATTTTGTGATATGTCCAACACAAACTCTTCCTCACAGGATGGACCACAATTCATGGCAGAAGAAGCTAAACAATTTAACTATCCTTTCCCATATTTATATGATGAGGTATGCTACTGTCAATCTCAACCTGATCCATATTTTCAGCTTCCTTCTATAATCACATATGTGAATGCCTACGTGATCATATATTTTAAGATTCATCTTGGTCAAACTGCTACATTATTGTTTATGCACATATAGAGCCACTATCAAATTGGACTGTATACTGTGGCTACTATGACACCCCAATAGTTTCTTGTGCTGTTGATAACATGTCCGCTGCTTAGAATGCAGGGTTAATATGAGCTTTATTTTGAGATCTGAAGCTACACCATTAATATAGTGCTCGACATTAGAGGTTAATTAAAAATTTTCCATAACTAGAGATCTGAAGTTACTGATGGCTACTAATATTTGATCTTTTTGGTATTTGTCAGTGGCCTTTAAACCAAATTATATATCTTCCCATATAAATATAGGGCGGAGGATGAGTTCATGGATTTGATTCTGATGTGTGCATTAGTATACATAACAAACTAACTAAAAAAATGGTCTGATCATTTTGATATTTGCCTCACAAGCTGTTGATAGGCAGGTGTTTTTATTTGCGGCAAAGGTGGGCATAAGGGAACATATTTCCCACAGAAGTTATCCGAGGGTGTAACAATTATGAGCTTTATATCATACTGGGGGAAAAAAAGACTCAAGTTACAATACCTACCAATGGGAAAGAAAACAACACAATCTTGGTCACCCCACCACCAAAAAGAAAATTATTATGATGTAAAGCAATCAATCTCATGTGCAACGTAACTTCTCTTTTGCTATAATCTAAACCTAATATTGATTTAATTATTAAAGAAAGGCTCATTTGATCCTAGTCATTCTCATTTGCCCCCAACTTCGTTCTTGTTTTTTGCTGTTAATTTGTTATTTTACCTTCTACATCCCTCCTTAGAAGTGAGATGGCTGGGAGAAAAGAACCTCTTGTTTGTGCCTTGTACTTAGTTGTGTATGTTTAATTGCAGTCGCAGGATGTTGCACGAGAATTCAGAGCAGTTTGTACACCAGAGTTCTTCCTATTTAAAAAGGTGGAAACGACCTGCACATATTAATTCACATTAAAATTTCAACCATGGTACCTCATATTAGTCCTGGCTCGAAGAGCCTATTTATGATTATTTTCATTTGGTTTGGAACCAATGTGCAGGATCCAATCCTTGTACTGTGTGTAACATTTCTGATGGGATCCGGTGCATTAGAAATAGGATGGTGGTACACTTATCAAAAAAAACATTTCTAACATGGTGGTACTTTTATCAATTGGAAACAGGATGGCCGGAGACCATATGAATTGGTGTATCATGGTCAATTTGATGATTCCCGACCAAGTAATAATGTACCTGTTACTGGAAGGTTAATCTTGTGGTTTTTTTTTTTTTTCAATATATATATATATATATATATATATATATATATATTTTATGAGCTTATGTGCCTTTTAACTTGATTTGAACGAGCAATTAACATCTACAATATAACTTCTATCAATAGTCAAAATGGTAGCTAACTCGCTTCAGTAAACACGCTGTCTAGGGACTTAAGTGTGGCAATAGATTGCGTTCTCAGCAGCCAACCAGCACCATCAGTTCAGAAACCCAGGTATCTTCTTCCTTTCTACACTTCATTTCTTTCTTCATAAAATATCTTTAAAGCCTTATAGGACTTAATTACCACATGGTTAAAGTCCTTTTTTGCTCCTCGATTTGTAAAAGTGTTGGATGCAGCATAAAGTGGCATCCCGGGACAAATCTGTAATCTGCGACCACTGGTTTCAACTTCATGGAGACAAATTAATGAAGAGCTCAGTAATTCTTTTAGGTACTCATGCCTCTTATGCAATGGTCGGTAGCCATTTTGATTTAAAATGTGCATCCGTTCTTCTTGTCATGTTCTTTCTTTCAATCTTTGCAGCTTTCCTTTTTTATCATTTTGGATTTCACGAGGCATGGAAGGCAAGGAATGTGGTATATTTAATACTATTGTATGATAATGTAATATAAATTATACATTGCAAACAACCATGAATGATAATAATGTTCCACAATCATTATCCTATTTTCTTTCTGCTACACTTTTAACATCATATTGAAAGCTGCTTTGCGTTATAAAAGGATCTAGATGAATGATAGGTTTAGAGGCATTTTCACCTTTGACAGCAATAAATGATGCAGTCTCTAAAATGTAATGTATGATGGTTTTCAAAAAAGAATATGGTCTACTTTTTTTCTTTCTTTTGAGCAGACAAAAGAAAAAGAATATGGTGCATGCATACGTGTGCTGATGCATACATGCAAGCACACATACAGGAACCTTAAGCATGAAGAATATATCAAAATTTGATGTTGTTTACTGTATCTTCTTTTCTTCGCTAATCATACAATTAACGCGGCTGAGTTTGATATAACTACATTAAGATAGTAAAATTGATGCTAATTATGTGAGCAAGAATTGTATTTCCAAAGCAATGCAACGGTCCTTCCGCTAATAAATCATATAACCTCATTGATTGCTTGAGAAGTTTCACAAGAATGATTACTTCAGTGGAAGGTTACTTGCATTCGTGGCCATTAGAGTTTGATAGGGTACAATGAACAATCTGTGGGCCTAAGATGGTCCTATGCACATGTCTAAAAGCGATGTATCCTTTCAAGAACATGGGAGGCTTGTTTATCTCTACCAAAAAGGCAATTGTTGGGGAAGCTGAAAAGGATGGTGGTCCAATTGTTTCTTTTAATTTCATGGCCTATACGGCTCATGCCCCTCCAAAATTGTGACACCCCCATAGCTTTCCATTGCTATCAATTGGGCTCGAAATCCATGTGTCCCTTTCTGTTGGTTCCCAACTTGATAGCTACTACTAAAAGCAGAGCCATGTTAATTGATTCCTGGGTCGTGTACTTTTCTATAGGAGTTTATAATATAAGAAAGAATTCTTTTTGTATGTTGACATACTCAATTGGGTAAAGATATATATACACATACAAGAGAATAGAGATTCCATAAATTATGGGATTGCGATGATTACAAATATTTTATATATGGAAATTGCCTTTTGTAGTAGGGTCTCAATTATGAGACTGAGACTTGCAACAATTAGCTGTCCAAATTATTGGCAATTTGGGTAGCTAATGTGAAACGATTCATGTGACACTCAACTGCTCAGATTTAGACAGCTAATTGCCGTGGATCCCTATCCTCAATTATGATTGAATTGTTCATTCCTTCTAGATGGTGTCAAATATGAGCTTGATTCGTTCCTTGATCTGAATTTTGATTCTATGAATGACGCACAATCGGTAGGAGAATTTGTAAGAGAATATGAGCTTGATTCTTTGCTTGTAGATGTGGTCAAATGTGATCTAATTATGAGTCTATGTATAGTGAACAATCCGCAGAAGAAGAACAATATGTAGCATTTAGAAAAGATGTACAATCATCTACACTAACAACTTATTGCAGCAACTTTAAAAAGTTAGGATTGTATTATGCACAATCATCTTGTTTAGAATTTAAGTTACAAGTAGGGCCATTAGGTCTGTTAATTACTTGTTGGGGTGTATCTCAGAACTTCTCAAAGCTTCAACTGTCGGGTGGTGGGAGTTGTGTGAGTTATAAAGTGTTTATGTGGGGAAGGAGTTGTTGTGAATTACAAACAGCTGGTTTTGTAATACAAATTTTAACTTCTCACAAATATACACTTAAAACTTAAACGAAGGAATTTCAATAAAGAAATACAAGGCAATAACCTCTTCCTACTACATAATAAGATCAATCAATCTATACCAAGTATCTTGTTGTTTGAAGCTTCAAAAAAAATATCAATGATTCAATGAACAACGGTCTATAGTTTTGGGAAGCTATGGACATGGAGGTGATCTGATAAGAGGTTCAGATGATCTAGAGAAGCTAGAACAGTGGACTGCTGCTTTTGGGTTTGCTGCTACCCCATTGCCAACAAAAATGGGCTTTTGAAAATCCTCATTTTCATGCCTTATCTCCTTGAGCATCACAGCCACATCTTTCATGGTTGGCCTTTCTTCTGGGCAAGCATTCACACATAGGAGAGCCACCCCAAGCACTTGAAGCATCTCCTGGATCTGTGTTCCGCATCGCAAAACTAGTTGCTGGTCTAGAATTGAAGTGCAATCTCTTTTTCTTTCTCGAACTTCACTGTTAATCCATGTAGAAATGTTGTCACCTTCTGGTATCCTGCTATTAGTTGGTTCCATCCCAGTTAAGACCTCTAGGAGCACCACGCCATAGCTGTACACATCACTCTTTTCTGTGATCTTCAAACTGTATCCATATTCTGCATTGTTATAGGAAGAAGTCATCACCAGAAGCATGGATTAAATTTAGAGACACTGAATATATATATATATATGATTACTAGAAATAGTCAATAAAAAAGAAGAAGAAGAAAAGAATATCATACTAGTATTAAATGTTTTCTGAAAGAGAAGTAATTTACACTCACCAGGAGCAATGTACCCATAAGAGCCAGCAACCGTGTTGGAAGCTGCTGAAGATTCTGAAGATTGAACAGGCTTGGCAAGGCCAAAATCTGCTAGAAACGCTTCAAATTGTGGACCTACCAAGATGTTGTTAGCCTTAATGTCACGATGAATTATTGGAGGAATGCAGTCATGGTGAAGATAGGCTAAACCATGAGCTGCTCCAAGAATGATCTTATACCTTGCATCCCAGTCCAAGAACAGCCTCTTCTCATGGAGCAATCCAGTCAAACTCCCATTACAGATGTAATCAAACAAGAGCAATCTAGTTTTTCCATTGTTACAACAACCCAGAAGCCTCACTATATTTTTGTGCCTTATTGATCCAAGAGTCTGAACTTCTGCAGAAAACAAGTCTCTCTCTGGAAGCTCCCCATTCTTCACTGGCCATAGCTTTTTCACTGCGATGGTCTGCTTTCTTGGAGTCTCAACACGATAAACAATGCCTGAACAACCCTTTCCCACAATATTAGAATCTGAAAGCCTTGGGACAATATCATTTATGGAAAAGTTGAGCTTTTGAAATGGGGTGAAATCCCATTCCAAGTCTTGTTCTTCTTCATCAATATTCTTCCCAAATGCTGCTCCACGAACTCTGATAAATAAAAATAGTCCAAAAATCACTATCCCCGCAGTTACAGTTATACTCAGAAGAGCATAGATAATAAGGTTTCTGGTGGATTTCATGCCATGGAGATTTCCATTTATGCGGCACTCATTTCTATCGATGCAGAGTTGTTGATTACCAGAAAACACTGTGGCGGGGAGGTCATGGAAGAATTTGGTATCGGGAAGCAGACCTGAAAAATTGTTGTACGAGACATCCAGAGATACTAGATTATCAAGATTACCTAGTACTCTCAGGCTTCCTGATAGCATGTTGTGGGAAAGATCCAAGTTTGCAAGCTTTGAGAGATTTGAGAAGCTCTCTGGAATGGGCCCTGTTAGAGAATTCCAACTTAAATTCAAGAGAATATCTAATCCTTGCAGCTGACCAATTTCATCTGGGATAGAACCAGTGATTTTGTTGCTGCTCATATCCAACAACTGTAAATCCCTACAGAGGCCAAGTGATGTGGGGATTAAGCCAGTGATGCGGTTCCCACTGATTACAAGTTTGTTTAAGGAAGTGAGCTTTCCCAGATTCTCAGGAATGATGCCAGCTATTCTATTCATAGAAAGGTCTAAAACATTAAGACCAACAAGGAATTCTAATGATGAAGGTATCATGCCTTGGAGTGCATTCCCATGCAAATCAACCATTTCTAGTTGAGTGCAGTCACCGATTTCAGCAGGAATTTCTCCTGTAAATTGATTGTCTGACAATTCAAGAAAGCTCAAACTACTTAGGAGCCCAATTTCTGATGGAATTTGACCAATGAAGTTGTTTGATCCCAGCCGTAAACGGATCAAGCTAGTGCAGTTGCCAATATCACGTGGAATTTCACCTGAGATTCCATTTGATATTAACAACAGTTGGGTTAAGTTCTTGAGATTGAAGAGAGAATTTGGAATTGAACCGGTGAGCAGATTGTGTGAAAGATCCAATGCTTGAAGTTTCTTACAGTTGGCTAGCTCAGTTGGTATGCTTCCTTCGAGCTGATTCTGCCAGGCAAAGAACAGAGAAAGTTCCTTTAGTTGCCCGATGGCTGGTGGAATCTCACCAGAAAATCTGTTGTTATCCAGTTCAAGCTGCTTCAGACTGGAAAAGTTGCCAACGAATGATGGTATTTCGCCAGAAATGTTATTATCCGACAAAAGAAGCTCCTCCAATGTGACTAAATTTGCAAGAGACACGGGAATCTCACCACTGAGAGAATTCAATGAGAAATCGATAACCATCAAACTTGAACAGTTTCCAAGAGTTTCTGGAATGCTTCCTCTGAGACTGTTCCGCCATAATAACACCCTTTTGAGGTTCTTTGCCAAACACAATTCGCCAGGAATCTCTCCAGAAAGCTGGTTTTCATATAGAAACAAGTTCTCTAAGGATGAGCAATTACCAATTTCTGGTGGGATGTGGCCTGTGAGATTGGCTGTGTATGCTGAAAGAGTCTTGAGATTCTTAAGTTCTCCCAATCTGCTCGGAATCTGACCCGAAATACCGGTATCCGCAAGACCAAGAAAAACTAGTCTTTTGCAGTTTGATATTAGCATTGGGATTTCGCCATGAATTTCTGGATTTCCGCCTGCACGAAATACTTCCAAGGCAAACAACTTGCTTATTTCTTCAGGAATCCTTCCGGAAATATGGTTGTCAAACAGTTCAAGCTGTTGAAGCTTTGAGCAGTTTCCAATTTCTGTCGGAATTTCACCATGTAAGGAATTTGAGTTCAGTGACAACAGCTGCAACTCAGATAATTTTCCTACTTCGGCTGGGATGTTCCCTGACAGAGCATTGTAACTGAGGTCTAAGGTGATCAGTGATGACAAGTTTCCAATTGAAGGTGGGATTTTTCCTGTGAGGTTTGCATTTGAAAGAACAAGGGCAGTAAGATGGTTGAACGAGAGTAGATGGGTGGGGAAGCCGGTGTGAAGATTTACAGAGGTTATTTTGATTTCTGAGACAAACCCATTACTTGAACATTTGATATAATCCCATTTGCATGGATTATTGTGGGTTGGATTCCATGAAGAGAAGAATGTAGCAGAGGGAGATGAATTGAAGGCTGAAAGCCATGAAAGCAGAGAGAGGCCTTCCTGGTTCAAGGCAGAGATGGCTGCAGGAAGCATAAAGATGTTGAGAAAGAGGAAAACAATAGTGATTGCATTGCTTGACATGATGAGGTTGGTACTCCTCCACTATTCTAACTCATCATCTGGTCTCAGCACAACCCAGTCTCTCAAAATCTATCTCTATGTTTTCTTTACGACAATGGGATATTATTGAAGTGCCTTTGGATTTATCCAAACTTTTGGAAGAAAGGGTAAAACATGTACTATTGAAAGGTGAAACCCTTTACATAAAACTTCATGAATGACGTCGTACCTCGGTTGTATTTATGTAATAGACAGCTAGGGACAGGATCGACAGATCAGTTTATGGTTTTTAATGCAAAGTTGGATAAAAAAGAACTTGGTCGTACGAATATTTTGGGTATGGAGGGAGCTAGCTTGCTGTTATTTATCGTAGGGTTGTCTTCTTTTGAAGTATTGCCAAGTTCAACTAGCACTATAATAACCTTTTTGCTTGTGAAATCTGACTGCGCTTAGCACTGGGAAATAACAGCATACATGTTTCTGCCACAATTACATCATACATTAATATAAGTAGAATGTGTTGGAAAAAGGTAGATTTCTGCATTAAGATTGGTCCAGATATATGTTAATGAGATATTCTTTATCAGATATATATTAATGAGACTTCACCATACATATAGATTTTGGTACTAGATTTCCATCTGGTATTTAGCGGTTCTTCTGCCAGAAGTAAACAAAACATCCGCATATGGAAGATCAGATTGCTAACAGTATATACGAGTTTTCGGTTGATGTTTTTGGTTCTCATTTCCTTATTTATTCAGCAATTTCAATTAGTTGTTGTACTGTTTATGTGTGGGATGGAGTCATGTTCAATGGAATTTTTTATATATTTTTTAGTTTACCAAAGGCTTTCAAATACAGACTATCCATCTTTTCTGTTAATGGAAAGGCATATAGAGACAATGAAAAGGACAAAGCAGCACACAAAGATGCGGTAGACACCACAAACTTTTCTGAGATATAGTTGTGGTGAGGTCTCAAAATCATCTTGCATTGATAAAGTTTTTTCTTATCATGAAAGTAAGCCAACCATCTTCCTAAGGGACAATAATATAGGTCCATGCTGCATCGAGAGAGAAAGCTCATCACCTTCCCATGCATGAACCTGCCAACAGAGCCAACTACAACCAAATTAAAATAACACAAATTTGGCTTATACGGTCTACTCTTCGTATAATGTACGTGATCAACATCTCTTCCTCTCGGTTAATGCTGTACCTTCGATTCTTTTATAACTTACTGGTACGTGCATATCAACATGTGATCAGAGCCACGCAAGCCATTAAAAAAATTTTAACATCCTCCAATCACATGTTAACACGTTGTAAAAAAGGGTTATAAGTCTAACGTTTTTCGTATTTAAATAAATTCAACGAGCATATATAAGTTGAAGGTAGATAAATTTAATGCGTGAAATGCGTGGTGCGTATATACAGCCGAGCTAAAAAAATATCTAGAGATGCCCTCGTCAAGAAGGCAATAAAAGGAATTTAAGAAACTTAAAAAACAAAGAGAAAACAAGGAAGAAAATGATTATTCATTAGCGTGGCATTTGCAAAGATGTTGAATGATTGAAGATGGAAACAAATTGGATATCAGCTAAGAAATCTTATGGGGCCATGGCTTGGATATGTAAGTCATGGATGGTGGGGGCAAGCGATTCCCCAACCACAACAAGTTGGGAGAGATGACTGATTTTGCAATTTTCTTATGAACCTTTTTGTGTTAAGATTGATACTTTCAATTTTCATCTTTTTCTTTTTACCAAAAAAATATATAGGGTTTTAACTTTTAAGCTTCAAAAATGTTGACAGTACAATGGTTCCACAAAATGTTCATTTGGGGCAGCTAAAAATAACATATTCCATGACACAAATACAAAGAGCTGAGTTTGATTGAACTCAAGGGAGAAGAAGCATATGTAACACTTTTAGACTAACTGGTGTGATAATGCCTTTTTTCTTTTCTTGACACAATGGAGGGAAAAATTCCCAATAGTGCCAAAAAAGGGAAAAGATTGATGGGTATTGGAGCTAAAGAAATATTTGGATGCATCGCATTTGCACAAGAGAAATTTGCATAATATGAGCTCTTGCCAATGGCAGGTTTCTTACTTTCCAGGTTGGAAAAAAGTACAGTTGCATGCACTTGACAGGGTAGGTCACAATAATTGAGCATATAGAAAGAGAAGGTTGAAATCTGTGAAACAAATACAAATGGCCACCCAACAAGAGCCCTTTGCCAAGTTGCCATGGTGGGGTGCAAGAGCATTGCTTCAGCTAAGAGCCTAAGAAGGAAGAAGTTCAGGTGCCTCTGGAAGTGCTTATATTTTTTAGAACAGAACTTTCAATTCAATCTTTAAAATTGGAGAAATGCTAGCATCAATAAGTTTCTCATATTTTTTTACAAATTCAATAGATCAACTATTAGATTTGTGGGGTCTACTACTAACTTATGTGGAGTTCACAAATCTAATAGTTGATTTGTAAAATGAGACATGCCAAATGAGAGCACCTACCATGCGGTCAGTGCACAAAATGGGTGTTTTGCAGCATCCGTTCATGTGGTGACACATCACCTAATTTATTTTAATAAAATAAGATCAAAAAACCAGATAATAACAAACAAACAACCAAACTACCTACCCTAGCGATAGCGAACCCACCAGCAAAGCCAGACCCAGTCGTGGGTCTGGCGTGACCCACGGCTAGGTCATAGCAGACCCAGCTGCTGGGTCACGGCAGACCCAACTGCTGGGTCAAGCATGACCCACGACTGGGTCTACCGTGACCCAATTGTGGATCACTTCTCCGACGACTTTGGGTCACCCTCTCTAGTGACTTTTCTGCCAAACCCAGCTTCAAAAATCGATTTTAATGCCTCAAAAATCAATTCTAATGCCACAAAATTCGTTTCTAATGCTTTAAAAATTGATTCTAATGTTATAAAACTCATTTCAAATGTCTCAAAACTTAATTTTGGATTTAAAACTAAAACCTAGAGGGGAAGGTTAACATTTTTTGGGATTTTATCACCCTAAAACTGGAGATCACAGCACTGGAGCCATACTATCACTCACGGCGCCGGAGTCACGTCGTGGGTCTCACCAGAGCAAGGCCCACGCCATGAGACCCATCAGAAAAAACCAAAGAAAAAAGAGAGAAAAGTTACCTTTGCACGGTAGCCAGCATTTCAACAGACCCACGGTCGGCGAGACCCAACTGTGGGTCTCGGTGGCTGGCCAGATCGAGGGCGGCCGCAGACCCACAGTCTTCTTCTTTCTCTCTTTGATTTCAACTTTTCTTCTTCTTTGAGTTGAAAATCAAGTGCATTAGACTGTAGGTTTTTTTTTGTGCATTTTTATTTTTTTGCTTTAAATGATGTGTCATTCTTTTATTGGTTGTTGCAAAACAACACTTTTATGCAATGATTGCATTGAAGTTAAACTCGTGCCAAATATATATCGAGAAAATATTGACCCCTATGCCCTAACATTTTTCTTAAAATTGTCATGTATTTTTTTAGCAATGTTAGAGATAGATATTTCTAAATCTACTACACAATTGCCATATCTTTCTAAATCTTTCAATCTGGTTAATGTATCTTACTAATAATCTACATTGGGGTTGCAATATCCCCCTTGTGCAATTCAAAATAATGAGAAAAATGCCCTACATAAGATAAAAAAGAAAAAAAAGAAGAAAAAAGAAAAAAAAAGAAAAGGCATCACTTTAGTCTATTATGAATTTTATACATTTTTTTGTTTTCTCTGAATTTCCTGTCTATTTTTTTCATGATATTTTTGTCATTTTGAGGGTAGAAATGAAACATTGTAACCCCAGTGGTAGATTAATCAGTAAGGTACATTGACCAAATTGAAACATTAGGATAACATTGCAAATTGCATAGTAGATTGAGAAGGATAAATGTAGCTTTTTTAGCATAAGATTTTTCAAGGATTCCTAGTTTTATTTTATGTAATAATTATAATTTGCCATTTTTGGTAAAAGCAGATTTTCTTTAGCTATTAAAGGCCCGATTGTGGGAATCATGCAACACTTTGAATTTAAAATAAGATTTTAGTATATGGTTTTTTCAAAGTTATTCTCTATTTCATTCGGTGGCTAGCTAGGCTTTGTTCTCAATCTTATCTTACTCCATACTTTTATGTCTTGCAACCTTTAATCCAGGGCTTTTATATATTATCCAATGCCATTAGAATAATCTTTGTTCTGTTGGGGAGAACATCTCTAAAACAGAAGGCATAAGAATCAGTCAATAGTGCGCGCGAAAAAAGCATTAAAAACCAATAAATCGAGACACTTTGCTGCATGTGTGCCTCGATCTCCTTCAAGCTTTTTATTTTTTATTTTTTATTTATAACAATGTTTCTTCTCTATTCATTTCATAAAAATAGAGTATGTTGCTCTAACAAAACAATATTATAGATACAATGAGAAATTTCTTCCATCCAAATTTGATCTATGCTTTGTTTAACTCTTTAAATGTCACAATTCCAATCAATTTTCAGATTTGTAGAATATTCCGGCGAATCACGTATAGAGTTATTTCTTCACTGCCTTTACCATCCATGACAATTCTTCTATATACTTGATAATTCTTCGGTCATCAATCAATGATTTGCTCCCAAAAAATAACCAAAGAAAAAACAAAAGACAGACTGGAAATCTAAGATCATACTCAGATTTCGTGTAAACGTCAAACCCTTAGAAAACGACTAAAGGAAATCGAAACTCAATAAAACAGGAAAAAAAAAAAAAAAACTTCACCCCATAGATCGCCACTAAAAACAAATCTAGAAATAAGACAAACATAAACTACTGTAGAGGCTAAATATGAGCAGACTCACCATTTTATTATTCAGAAAAAAGAAAGAGTTGGAGTTCGTTTCTTCTCTCCTTGAATAGTTATGGCTGCTAGGGTTTTTTGAGAGATGATTAGGTTTTTTGAAAAATATTTTTTTGCCTCTCCTTCAAGTTGCTTTGAGTAGAATAACTTTCCTAGACCCAAGAAAGAAGGAAGTTTATCTTCCACCAAAACAAACAACAGTGCTTAAAAAGCAAAAGAAGAAAAAAAAATTGAAAGCAAATATATGGTTAAATAGGTGAAAAGAAAAGAAAAAAAAAATACAGAACCCGCAATTCTCAATGGAAGATCTAATAACTATCGATCTCATTACTTACTGATTTTTTCAGCATATGATTAGAGTCACGTTAGTTACTAAAAAATATTTAATACCATCTAATCACATATATACTAGAACTTATCAATTCAGCAAGTTATTAAAGAGTCATAAATGTAACATTTTTCATGTTAGAAAAGCAAATGTAGGTTCCTTGTGACAAGCAATTAACATCTATTCCTTGCTTAGCTTGGCTACCCATCTTGCGATGCTGCACATAGATGCTAAAGGCTAAAGCCCTTATGACAAGCGATTAATTCACATGAAAAACATACACATTATCCTCTCTGTTTCTCACATCTTCTGACTACTCAACCATGGCCTCTTTGGGCCAATATTGTACAAGAAATTGCCTCATCAGCTCAAAGAACACCTTCAACACATCTTCAATCTCCCAATCATGCAATGCAAGGCAATTCAGCAACATAGCAGCCACCCATCACAGCACTAGGCCCACGTTTTGCCAATTATCATTGCCTGGAGGAAAGAAGCAGCTGATGTGTGTCAGCTTCCCGAAAAGCAAAGAAGATCAATGGAGAGTACGGTGTGGTGATGATGGCTCTTGCGGGATTGCACCTTTTTCCCCCCACATTCCTTCTGCAGTGGACTTGATCAAACAATTTTACAGTGCCATCAATTCCAAGGACCCTCAAATTTTGGACGAGAAATTCGACCAACTTCTATCAGATGGTTGTGAATATCAGGATCTTTTCTTTTACATTCCCTTCCAAGGAAAACAGGTTCTTTTTTTTTTTTTTTTTTCCTATAGCATGATTCTTAATGCAATTGCTAGGCCAATCTTGGGACATTATGTAGCGTATTGGGTTCGAGTCGTGTCAAATAATGGATATAAGACTATATAAGTCAACTATAACTTGACCCATTTAATTAAATAGGTTAAACTCCTAAATTCCAACCTTTTAATTTTGTGTTAAGTTTGTATCGAATTTACAAGTTATATCAAAAATTACTCGCCCTAGGTAAAATCATAATTCGACTTTTAAAATAACAATTTAACATTTAAAAAGCATATGTTGTTTTACGATGAAATTAAATCACACCCTTAAACTACAACATCGCAATATCAAATGCACTCTAAGAGTACCCATGTGGCATCTCCAGGGTATCAAAAAGTTTATGTGTGACGTCATGGAAGCGATGGGACAACATATTCAGATTGTCATCGATGACATGAAGGAAGGCGAGAACTACAGTGCAATTGTATTTTGGCATCTAGGTAACCTAATCCTCTTTCTCCTTCTATTGCAAGCTAACACATCGGAAGAATTATATATGCATTTCATATATATTTTGTAAATTTAAGCAAAGCCCATTCCGAATGTTCGCGGGCCTTTAAAATCAGGCCCAGGCCAATACTTCATTATGGGCCTGGGCTAGGCAGCTGAATGGAGAATTTGCATCGACGTGAATCGTGATTGTTGTGAATATATACCTGCCTAATAACTGAATGACAACCGTAAAACTCTAACAGGATGGAACGACATCCTAATACCCTTCACCACTGGTTGCATGTTCTTCGAATGTGAAGAACTTAAGGGAAAGCTCCTAATCAGGTATATAATCATGATGATCTCATGATTAGCTCTACTTCTTATTGCTTTTAACCCCTCAATGTCGTTTACGTAGGAAAATAACTGGCGTGGAAGAATTTCCTTTAAAACCCGGTGAATTATTACTGGTATGGATATCATATTTAATTTTTAATTGGGTTAAATACTCCAAAACCCCTGTGGTTTTACAACTTTATTTTTTCCCTCCTGGGGTTTCATTTTTATCACAGGAGGTCCCTGTGGTTTTGATAAGTGACCAAATTAGTCCATCCGTTAGTTGACCGTTAAACTGACATGTGGACCAATCAGACGTCGACACGTGGCACATATATTAATTTTTTTTAATTAAAAAAAAATGTTTTTTTTTTAATTAAAAAAAATATTAAAAAAAAAAAGAAAAATCGGAAGAA
>NC_081546.1:3101822-3141756 GCF_901000735.1 Corylus avellana
TTAAAAAAAAAAACATTTTTTTTAATTAAAAAAAAAATATTAAAAAAAATTAATATATGTGCCACGTGTCGACGTCTGATTGGTCCACGTGTCAGTCCGTACAGTCAACTAATGGTCAACTAACGGATGGACTAATTTGATCACTTATCAAAACCACAGGGACCTCCTGTAATAAAAATGAAACCCCAAGAAGGAAAAAATAAAGTTGTGAAACCCCATGAACTAATTTAGTATTTAACCCTTTTTAATTTTTAGTTTTTAGTTTTTTTTTTAATCCCTTAAATTTGTGTTAGAATTTACGTGGTTTTATGTCATTTATTGCATGAATATGTAGAAACTGTTAAAGGCTGTCAGCGACATGTGTGACCGCTACCCAACGATAGCAGAAGGTACGTATAACGTGTCATTATTAGCTGAGTAATTGATTCTGTTAAGGCTAATTGTTGTAATTAATTGGTAATTAGCGCTTTTCCATTTTGGAGCTTTTGTAGGGTTGCTAAAGCTAAAGCCCCATGGCTCACAAGAAGGAGGACTAGAATCGCTTCTAGAAATGTTTGGCCTGAAAAAAGACTGATAATGAGTTTTCTATTAACTGTTATTGAAGTAATTAAGAAGGTGGTTCAATTTGTTTTACACAAGCTGTTCTGGATCTAATTAATGTTCTTCAACCATGGAGGGTGGACGTTGAGGCCACTTTATTTGGATTGAATCTTAGGTGTCGTGTGATATTTCTTCTAGACGATCGATCAAAGATATTTTTTCGATATATTCGTCAAACTATATATATTATAAAAATGCAAAATTTCAAAATATCATTTTTTATTATTAGTGAGTTTAGGTTGATCTAGAACTTCGTCAACCATTATGAATAGTCAAATATTGTGCTAAGAGTCACCAAAGTAAGTTGATGCTTGTTTTGTACGTTACATTCGTAGAGACATTAACAAAGCAGCTCACAGGTTGGTGAAGGCAACTCTTCATCAATCCTTCGATCAGGTATGGTTGGAAGACAATTTTGTTTTCATTTAAAGTATTATATTTACGGAGCAAGATTTTCCTTAAAGTTTTGAGGATTGAAGATATGCCACTTGACCTTTAGGCCCACTAGAGATATTTCAAACCCAATTTTTTTTTTTTTTTTTTAATTTTTTAATGAACAACGATTTCATTTCACACAAAACTTCTCCGACAAGACAAACCAAGCTGGAAGACAATTGCATCACTTTGTTTGTTTGGTTATGAGTAAGAGTAGTAACAAGTCCCCCACCGGGTCCATATGGCTTTTTAGTTGGATTCTTTAAGGCAGCATGACCTATGGTTGCTTTGGATGAAGTCCACTATTTTGGCTTTGGTGCCCAAGAAGGATAATAATATAATCCCTCTCTTCTATGGGGGATTTTCGGCCTATAGCATGCTGCAATGTGTTATATATATATATATACAAGTGTATGACAAAAATCCTAGCTAATATAGGATGGCTCACTGATCAGAGGGCCTACTCAGTCTTTAACCAGTCCACTAAGAAAATATCCCTTTGGCTCAAGAAGTGGTGTCGAATTATCGTAAAAGTGAGGGGAAGCCGATCGAGGTGCGTCTCTCTGTACCAATTACATGTACATACAAAGCATGCAACAACAACCATGTGATGGGTTGACGTCATGGGTGGACCAGATGTTTAGGCACGTATCCCATTAAACAAGTGGAATGGAACATGCCCGGGACGTGAGCATTACCTTGTACTTCCATTCCACTTTTTCCCAGGAGTTATATATATATAAAATAAAAAATAAATAAAGATCTCATATTTACTTGATATATACTTCGTTGCAAGCAATTTAATTAGCAAGATGACCATTAATTTGGTTATAAGTAGGAAAAGTATATATGAATTTCAACGATGGGATTGTATAAACCTGAATTGATCTGAATTTGATACTCAACATTTAAGTTTGACAATTTTTTAGACGACTCACGAATCTAACACGAACTCAATACGAAATTAATAGATTAGATTGCGAGGTTTAACCAATTTTATTAAATAAATCAAATTATGATTGAGCTTTATACTTTTATATCTAGCTACGCGTTGACTTGAATACATGAATTGCCTCCCCTAATAAAAATTATGCTTGATTAGGTCAACTCCTTTGTAAATTTTGGTATTGAGAGAAGCTAAAACCACGTGAGTTGGGCTGTTCACTATTGAAAAGCGATTGTGAAAGATGGCATGGATAGCGTCTTTCACCAGCAACGCGCACAGATACAACTTAATTACTTGTCGGAACATTGCATTTTCCTTTTTCTTAAAAAATTTGTAGGTGCCAATTGCCAAACACATCCTATATATATCTTGAGGACAGATCGGGGTAAGTTTTACCAATTAACAACAAAAGTACTAGACATTCATTTGGAAAATGTTTTCCCGAGGTGCGAATTGAGCATGTATATATATATTCATATAGTTAGAGGTTCCCATCAAGAAATAAATATATGTATAAATTATTGAAATCTGAATTTATTGTATAGTTCCATTGAAATATAATATAATTATAATGTCCATACCATTAACATTTCCATGGACATGTAAGATTTCTTAACGAAGAGGATAGAAAAAAAAAAAAAAAAAATGCTTCTTGTGTAGTAGAATACTTCATCAAGGCCTTGAAAAAAGCTCGAAACCAGACAGATCGAAGGAACACCAACTGTCGTTTATTAGATTCGTAGAATTTCTTAACTGATCATTGGACTGATGAAACGACTCCAACTCTTGCAGTTGCATCATAGGTTGCCACATTAAATTCGGCAAAGTTGCAGCGTCGGACCACAAAACGTCTTGGACCACTTCATCATCCAATAATGTCTCCAGCCCGAATGCATTCACATCGTCTTCAATGAGTTCTTGAACTTTTTCTTCCCCAGAAATCCCTTCAAGTAGTATATCATGATGATCATCAGCCTTTCCAATGGGCTTCTGGTGTTCGAACAGTACTACGCCGTTTTGGTTGCTACCCGGATTATTAGGCAATTCCGGGACTGTCAACGCCGGCTCAATATTGCTTGGATTCTCGTTCAAGAACCTGGAGAAAACAACCGCAAGATCGATATCGGACCCATTGGTTTCGCTTCGTTGAGACGCCGAGTCGCCGTTAGAGGAACAAGAATCGGTTGATTGCTGATCATTGGAATTGTGAGAAGAATTTAGCGAAGCCCGTTGCGTATGTGGGAACTTTGAAGACTTTGAACGGCGAGTTTTCCGGCAACCGCCACCGACAGGTACGTTTCTGAGGGACCCGCCTTTGGTCCAGTACCTCCGACAGCCTTTGCAGAAGTACCTAGGCTGCGACAAGCTGTAGTTGTTGTAGTAACAGAACTTTGTGTTGGAAGAGGCGCAGCGAGGGCAGTTGGGAGCGATTTCAACGTTGGGTTTCCACGTTCTGTCCATCGGCAATGGCGGAGGAGGGCACTGAAACGTCGTTTGGTGACCACCACCACAAGTTGTGAACATTTTTCAATACTAACGAGAATTGGGTTCTTCGGGCTCAGGCCGGCGAGGGGGGGAGAGATAGGGAAATCTACGGCGCTGGTGTGAGAGAGTTAGTGCCGGAGCATGTGTGTGTATGTGGGTTGAGTGGGATTTGTAATATAGTGGGGCTGAAAAGAACGTGGGGGGTTGGAGAGCGTCATGGGCAAGGAAGGGTGTGAGATTGTGATGAGTTTCATGTTATAGTATGCTATTAAATAGGCGGATTGAGCGTGTCTCTAATTCCTAACGTGGCATTTCTTCATTGGGCACCCCGTGAGGGTGATTGAGGTTGACAAGTCAAAGCTTCCTGGTTGTCAATTGGCCTTATTATTATTGTTTTAGTTCTTTAGCGTAAGCAGTGTGAAAATGACCATGGTGTCCTTGTCTATTATATATACATATAGAAGCCTGGTAATGGAGGATAACACACCAGCATTAATGAGATCGATGACATATATACCAGTATACCTAACGTTGCATACAGAAGGGAGAGAATTAATCAATGGTGCTTAAATATTTGAAAATGACAATACTAACCAATTCTATAAAAATGTTTAAGAGGATAGAAAAAAAATTCTTAGAAAGATGATTAAAAAAAAAAGGGTATGTTAATTTGCTAATTAATAATATTCCTTTTGTCTAATCCTTAAACAGATCGAAGCTTTTGGAGATAATGAGGTCGAGGAGGGCGGCGTTGGCTTCTTCTTGCCTTCTTCAATTAATTGTGGGTTATTTGACCTGGCCAGCCGGAGAGATGAGAATACAAGCCAGGAATCCCAATGCTCTCTTGGATCTCTTCTTAACTAATTGTATAAATCACGTTCAAGAAAGAGAAAAAACACACACGAAAACAAGTTAATTGGTTACCAATTAACAGTTAACACCCATAATTAAGCTTCTTTTAATATCTTGGGACTCAACCTAAAAGGTCTACTCTATGATTTCGGTCATATCACCTTGTCTTTCAAATCGGTTTTTAAGGGTGAATATTAAGTCGTTTAATGCTAATAAATGATTAAAGTCACCAATTTAATTGATCAAAGGTCAATCTGTAATTAGGATCTTAAATGAATTGAATATTATCCAGTTAATTATATTTGAAGGATATTTGTGTCCCCTCAAAAAGTGAAAAGACAAAAATATCTCTTTAATATAACGAACTGAAACTAGAGTAGATTTTGTTCCAATCTTTACAACCTTCTGAACATTACATAGCAAATTAAAAAGTGTGACCATGCACTATCGATATTGGGTAGGCATGCAGATGCAGCTAAATATCTCTCCCCATTTACAATACATGATATTATATATACCTACCAAATGGATGTCCATCTTGGTAAATTGATTAGTGTGAGACGTCGGCATGAGTGGGCTAATACAATGCACAATCGCTGGTGGGGATTACCAAAAAGGAAGAGCCACAAAGAAAGATTTCATTAAAGATAGGCTAACGTCGCGCGGGGATGTTGCATGCCACGTGCTTAGTGGGATGCGTGGCATGCCTTCCTTCGCTAATCTCTCTTCAATTTCGTAAATTTGACTAAATAATTATTACTTATCATCATGCTCAATGAATCCCGTACGTGCTGCGAATTCGAATGAAGTTCTCCACACGCTATTCGATCTCCAATTTTGCTTATTACTTTTTTGTAATCATATATATATATATATATATATATATACTCAACGCCCGTATCTTTTAGGCCTTGTTTGGTAAAAGGGTTGGAGTTAGCCTAGATACTATTCATCACTATTTTCCAAAAAAATCAACATAAAAAATTCTAACTTTTTAATTTTTTATATCAAATCATTCACTTTTTATTATTATTCAAATAAAAAAAATCACTACAAAACAAAATTTTTTCATTTTTTTATACCACTTTTTCATTTTTTTTATACCAAACATTCTTATTTTTTTTTTCACATCAATCTACATCAACTACATGCCAACCCATTTACCAAACACCACCTTAGTCTTTTTGCCCATCACTACTGTAGGCTGTAGGCTGTAGCCCTCCCACCCCAATCCAATCCTTATTAATTGTGCTTTTCATGCTGCCCCAAATTTGGGATTTGCCAATTATCCCACTTAAAATGCAAGAAAATCTTTTCATTATTAAGTCATCGCATCTAGCATAATTAAGAAGCTAATCGGTAACACGAGCGGGACATTAATGTTCCTAAGAAGTAGTTCAATCAGCTGAAACTACGTTTAATAAAGCGGAGGTCATTAGTTCGAATCTCTCTCTCTCATTTTGTGTAGACATATCAAAAAAAAAAAAAAAAGTAGGACATTAACGTTGTTGGAAGATTGGGTATCATGCATATAGGTGTGATGATTATGTGTTTTTATTGGTTTGTTCACAACTTACGTGAAGTCACTGTTGGCACGTCCCTAACCTTTGGGTTAAAGGGCCTCTCATCCGCCACGGGTGGATAGCCAATTAACTTGCTACTAACAATTTTTATTTATTTTTTATTTTTTCAATATATAACAATATAATATAGTTGAAATTAAGTTGTCACATAAGTAGCAACCACTTTGAATATTAACCCCTCCAAATTCTCCAAGAAATTAGAAAAAATAAAAAAAAAAAATCTCCAAGCAAGCCCTTCACTCTTTCTCCTACTCGCTTTTTCTCTTTTCAATTAAGTGGAATAACGATCTTACTATAACATACATCACCTTAATTAAAAGCTTAAGTCTATAAATTAATTAGAATTTAATAATATTATATCACTTACTTATTTTTGTGACTTCTGTTTGATGTGAGGCAGATTTGGATCCCTTGGAATTCTTAGGAGAATTCTAGTTTCTGAAATTTTAGATCCAAGCATCATTATTTTATTATTTTATTAGTAGTGGAACACATGGCAGGATAATGGCTTTCGGATAAAAATGAATGGCTTGGATTTGGAATTTCAGAAATTAGAATTCTCCTAAAAATTTCAGGGGATCCGAATCCCTATATATATACATTGATCTTTGCCATGAAAGAATTAAAATTGCTCAACATTAATTAATTTGAAATTCATCTGAAAATATTGTTGCAATGATGATCACCCGTAGGAATATTATTCGACTTGATGAAGAGAACATTAATTCGAAGCACGTGGAGGTTTCGCGTCATTTAATTTTCCCGAAATATGTGACGTAGAAGATCAATATAGCTTGTACGTATCAACTTCTTGCTGTTCCTCAAATATCACAAACATAACTGCCTAGCTCGCTCTTCACTCTCATCTTCTCCAACCCACAATACGTACAATGGGCATTCTCTTTACCAACAACATTTCAACGTGCATAAATAATATTAGGAAGTACCAGTAGTGGGCAAAAAACCTCATGTGCGCCGTGTTTGGCAAACTACTTCTTCACGAGGAATCCAAACAAAGCCGATCGATGATGTTCGCTGTGGGGCACACATTTACATGTCTCTGTCGGTAGTTGATTTTAGACTAATGAATGCGCATGAGAGAAATCAACTATAATCAGTTACAAGACTGCGGCTCAATGTCTCTCTGTGCCTAACTAGTGACGTTATTGCGAGGACTTAATTTCCAATTAAGTACTTATTTATTAGTTTTAGTGAGTGTTGGACCAATTCTTGGAGATGACATTGAATTGATCGACATTGTCAATCATCGGGCCTTTAATTTCAGGCCGGATTCTAGCAGATGGCATGCACAAAGACGTCTATCTGGTTTATATATATAAGCTAAAGAGAAACTCTAATGTCGAACAAAAAAGTCTGTAGAGAGTAATGTTCTTCTTTTAGTCTTATCAAACTGCTCACAAATGAGTCTTGTGAAAGCTCATGTACGTCTAATTAGCCTATGGGTTGGGTTTTGAGTTTAAAAGAACATTTCACTTGTGTTACGATCCTTATGTTCCACATGGATTAAATATAATCTTAAACTGGTATATATAAGTTCTTGGGTACTATTCGGCCCATTGTAAGCCGGTTTTCAAGGGTGAGATCTATCCAATATTTGTATCATTTGGCATCATAGCCAACCACCATATCGAGTATGGGATCAAAGTTTTGTGGTCAAGTCACGGAAGGAGCGACCTATATATAGGTATTGATAAATGAGTGGACCGCCATGAACATCAACTGCAGAACATGATGGTATGTTACGATTCTATATGTATATAAGCTCTTAAACACCTTCATTTTAAAAGCCAATTTTTAAGGGTGAGTTCTACACACAAGGATAGTAACATATATACTAGTATACCACCACGCTTTTGTAACCGACGTGTATGGCGGCCTACTCTATCGACACTAACCCAATGGTAACTATTTTTCTTTTAACATCTTTACTCACCTATTGGTGTTTTAATTCAGCCTATAAGCCGTTCCCTCCGTAACGCAAACACGTGACGTAATGTTTGACTCTGATACCAAATTCTACAAATCTTGGGTAGAACTCACCGGTTAAAACCAACTTGCAAGAAGATTGTGCGCAAGAATTTATATAAATATAATTAAGATTAGATTTAATCCATCTGGGCGTAACAGATTGTCTCAGCTTGTTTCTCACTTCAAACCTGAACGAAGAAGAGTACTATAGGGGCCTATTACATGTGGAGACAGTATACCGGAGCAAAGGGAAAACAATAGGAGAGAAAATGGATGCAGCTAGCTTGACTAACTTTATATGAGTTTCACCGGGTCAAAACAAGCTTCTAGTAGGAAAATTCAACCGCCATCTGATTCCAATAATTAAATGATATGCGATATATGAAGCAATGTATAGTAGGTGCTATGAAGGAAAAACGACAACACTTCCGATCCATAGTATGAAATTCTCAACAAGCAGACAAAAAGAGAAATGGCTTTCGTAAAGTATCCTAATAAAGTGATGGGTCAATCTTTCATCAATTTGATGACACGTTATCCGGATAAATTTGACCGGAATCAAGAAATAAGTTGGTAATTTCCAAAATCCATTTACCAAATCATTCATTGTAATATATATTGCGATCAGCACAGTCCTTATATCCTCAGTTATAAATATATACTGACCCCAAAGCTCCACATTGTAGTCTTCTCTCCATATTTTGTTTTCTTAATTAGCAATAATTTTCTTCTTCCTTGGAGTTTTGTATGGCAAAAATGGCTGCTACTAAGGCCACCAAGTTCATGGTTGTGGCTGTTGTTGTTGTGATGTTGCTGCTGCTCATGTCCACTGAGGTGGCCACTGCCCTTGGAGCAGCGCCAGAACTTAAGCTTGGTTTGTAAACAAACCTATCTATATATACTTTGCTCAACCTTTCTATGCATTTTTAGGTGATGAAATCTCTTTGCGGACGGTTTTTTATTTGTATTTACAGGACGAAGGGCTCTTCAAGCTGAGTACAACACTGATGGCCGGGGAGGATACAATAGCTACAACACCGATGGCCGGGGAGGGTACAATAGCTACAACACCACCGGCCGGGGAGGATATAATTAAATGAGTGGCTATTGTTTAATTAGTGTTAAATATTAGTCATAAGTTGATGCTTTGTTGTGCTATATTATGCGTGATGCCTGAGCCATATGCTACGTACACTTAGGCTCAGAATAAATTGTTGCCAGGAATACCATATATGGTATTTTCAGATGGTGATCATATAAATATGTGTGTTATGTTTTGTGGTGGCTTTTCGTTGTAATAAAGCAGTCATCTGCTACTATACTTTTGAAGTTAATCGATCTCTTGGTTAAACACGTAATTGGGATAAGGCTTGTTGGTTGGCATTATATATATATAAAAGATTTTTTTGGGCGAATTTAAACCTGAAAGTCTTAAATAATATAGTATGTTTCTTTTTTAAATCAACGATCAGGATTATACCACATCATCAATCCTAGCAAAAACAAAAAAAATCCAGCCCCTTTTCCCTCTTCAATTTTTCCCCTAATGACTTGACTTTTTGTGAGTGGCCGGACCACTCTCGAGCTATTTTGGAATTGTGGAATTATCCCAATTAGTTGCATTGAGGGTGGTTAACCATCCTAAAAATAACTTGAAAGTGGTCAGATCACCCCTACTTCAATGATTAACCTGACAACTTAGGGGGACTTCCGGCTATTACGAGGGTGGTCAACCAACTTGATCATCGACTGGTTTTAAGGCAGTCGATTGATCTGACCTTCTCAATCAGATGTTTTTGAAGGTGGCTAATTATTATTCCATTAATTGTTTGGGGGTGGTCTGGTCACCCTAGACAAACTTTGAGGGTGGCCGACCACTTCCCTAGCCTTAATTTCTTTTGGCTCTCTTTCTCTGAATATTGAGATGAAATGGCTCATTCTCCATCTTTCATTAGGAATTGCAGCCAGATTAAAGATTAAATTTCACCTCTCAATCGCTTTCCACTGCACAGCATAAGCCACATCTCCTACAGGGCCATTGCATAATACTCATACCCAGCAGTTCAACAACCTTGACCATACATGTGCACTGCCTATAATATGTCTAGCTAGTTACATCACATGTACGTGGGGCCTCTTTCTCGAATTACTATTGAGAAATATATATATATATATATATATATATATATGTGTGTGTGTGTGTGTGTGTGTGTGTGTGTGTGTGTATTGACCCAGATGAAATGGGTGTAAAATGGGTGTGTAGCATCTCATAGAGTTATACTTGTTATAGATCGAGTGCACTTGGAGCTGTCTATTTAAGATAATTTCTTAATTGAATTCGAATTTTCATTAATTGTGGATTTTAATTTGCTAAAACTGATTGGATACATAGCTTATATAATCATACTCATCTTTGCTCACATATTGCTTTATGCACCTTAGTTGAAATTCCTACTTGATGTGGTAAACTGTAGATGTATATATACTTATAATCGTAATTAGGATTGCTTCTTAGCAAGATTATTATACTAATAACTCAATCAAGATAATTTATTTTTGTTAGGAATAAACTAAATCATTGAAAGCCTATATATGAGGCCTTACAATAAGGATCATCATTAGGAAAAATAGCGGTAGATGAAATCCTTTCTTCTGTAGCAGATCAAGTTGATGTCTTCAACTTTGGCCTTGGATATTGTTGATAGACTTATAATGTCTTAGCATATTCTCCGTAGGAATAAGTAGGCAAGTAGCCTATACACAATAATCATCGTCATCATAGCTCCGACTTCCATTTGATCACCTTGGTCAAGTCTTAATCCTCTGATGAAAGGAGAGTCGCAAGAAGATGATGATCCAGACACTGATGATCCTGAGCAACCATATTGAATTTTTAGGAGTAGCCTGTACGTGTGATAGTTGAATGAGGCGTAGCGTATCCATGACATAAATGGTGGGACTTTCTGCACCCATTTACCACAAGTTACATGTCAGGATCAAGAGTTATTGTTGAAAGTGGTGACAGAATTCAAAATAGTCTGCATGATTAACTATGCAGTTTCACTGAGAGGAAGAATATGGCTTAGACATCATCTTACCTGGACAAAGAATCCCCCAGATAACATAAAGGTCATAACAACAATTGAAGCTAGTGTTGTGGCTTTCTTCACATCCATAAACGCTGCACCTATTGCCAGTCCCAGACCCTGCAATTTTGAAGTTGGAAAGCTTTAGATAGGCAAAAAATTGGCATCTTTCTTCCTAGTTAGATGTGGATGTTAATGAATAAGAGCTTGTTTGAGATTGTGTTGAGAAAAAGCCTAAAAGAGCTTATTCCAAAAAGCAGTTGCTTTTAAGTTTTTTACCAAAACGATCTACATTTGTTTGGTACAACTTTTTATATACTAAAAGCACTTTTTTTAAGTTTTCACTCCCAAATGGGCTCTAAAATAGGTTACCTGAGCAGCCACAATGCTGAGGAAAATTGTAAGCAAGGTCAGAGAAAATGCGGCAAAGCTAAGCTTCAATCCCACCATGAAATAAACTATCACCAGGAACACTATAGGCAGTAGGAGATCCGAAGGAAGATCACTACTGGTTCTGCCTAAAAGGTATGCACTGAGTTTGTACATTCCAACTGATCTTTCTTTAGCTAGCATGACTCTCTCTTGTGGGAATATGAAGATGGCAGTGAATAAAGGAAAGAAGCCCCAGAATACTGACATGAAAAACAGAAGCCCTGCCTGTGAATTCATTGATTAAAAAGAGAGAAAATTAACAATTGGAACTGCATTGACACAAATCTGATCAGAAGATAGAGTACAATCGAATAATAAATATAGTTGCCTGATCTTGAAGTCTCTCAGGAGTTGAAGAATCTGAGTGCCACCAAAGGAGCCCAATGATTAGAGCAGTGGAAATTACTTGGGCTAGTCGCATACTGCTTAAGTATTCATGGCGTCTCTCCTTAACGCCCCTCCTGAAAAGAATTGAGAACTGTTCCCACCAAGGTGTCTCCCAGTCCCTTGAATTTGGCCTGGCCTCCATTCCAGGCTCACCCTCTGTAAGTAAAGGTTTTTGGAGCTCTGTTTTCTCCATTTTTGCCAGCCTTGCTTCATAGGCCTCCACAAGAAACTGCAGGAAGTTAATATTATGTTAGAACGTAAACTAAATGACTAAATTTATTACTTCCTATAAGCTTAACCTTTTGAAATAAATGATAATTTAAACATGGTATCAGAGTATGTATCCGTCATTCACCTCTCATTCCAATTAAATATGAAAAATTGAAGTCCACACGTAAGGGGAAGTATTAAAATATAAAATAAATGATTAAATTCATCTATTCCTGTCAACTTAAGCTTTTTAAAATGACCGGTGATTTAACTTATTCAATATCAGATTGTTGCACAAAATGGTTTCATCCAATACTAGTGGAAGTGTGTTATTGGTTTATTGACCTCATGGACATCAACAGGGGAAAGTCTTCCAACTCCATGTTTTGATTCAAGTCTTTTGCTTCCAGTTAAGAACTTATCCTCCAGCTCTGATGGGACAGATTTGTCATTTACGTTCCCATTTGCAAGATCAATCAGAAACTCTGCCGGGTTCATAGCTATAAGTGGAGCACAACCAATGGAGGAGAAATACATCATTGCTTCAGAGGCTCTTCCAAAGTACAAGGAGTTTCCTCTACCCAAAAGAATCAGTTTGTCAAACTTGCTAAAGAGCCTACTTGACGGCTGATGGATTGTAGTCACCACTGTCTTGCCACCCTATGAGAAACCAAATCAAATGAGTACATCTATATATATATATATCTTCACCAAATACAGACATTGTCAGTTCAAACTTTCAGCACCTTTGCAATGTTCTGCAGTATCTGACCTATCCGGAATGCTGTTGTTGAGTCCAGACCTGATGTTGGTTCATCTAAGAAGAGTAGTGATGGGTTGAGGAGGATTTCATTGCCAATACAGACCCTTTTTCTCTCACCACCAGAAACCCCTCTTACAAATGTGCCACCAATTAATGTATCTTGGCATCTGAAACATATTAACGAACAGAGTTAAGAGTGTTGAGCATGAAATATTATTAAAAGGGCTGGTTATCAAAGTGCATTTTGAACATATATGGACCATGATCACACCTATCAAGGCCTAGCTCGCTGATGACATTCATGGCCCTTTTCTTTTTCTGTTCTCTAGTGAAGGTGTTAGGAAGACGGAGTAGAGCAGCATATGTAAGAGTTTCTTTGACTGTAAGGTGGGGTAACACAACATCATCTTGCATCACAAATCCGGTCCTGTTTCATCCAAATTAAATATAAATTAACCATTTTGTATTTTATTTATTGTGATACACTAAATAATCACTCAAGGCCCACTTAAGCAGCCTCTACATGAAAGATAATCAGGCCATCAAAAAAAATCACAAATCACCCTCATAATGAAAACAAATCAATCACTATAAGAGAAAACTATCTGAAAATTTTTCTTCAACAATTTATATACATACTATGCATGGGCAAATACCTTCTTCTTAAGGGCTTGGTGTATGGCTGGTCATTGTAAGTGATGGTACCACTTTTAAATTTGACTCTTCCACTAAGGAGATTAAGTAGAGTTGTTTTACCCCCTCCAGATGGTCCCATTAGAGCAAGAACTTCTCCTGGATTTACTGAGCCAGTGATTCCATGAAGAATGTAGTTCTCTGCATCTGACCTTTCCACACCTTTCACTGGTACCTTGTACTTGAGATCTTGGAACTGCTTGACAGTGAAAATTAGAAACCTCATTAATTGTATTTTTAATTGTTTTTGGACTAAGACATGTTCTTTTTCAACAAATGTTGCATAATATCTTGGATAAAGATATCACCTTGAGATATATTGGTAGGATAGGTTCAAAATTTATTTTCTTCCACCTGCATGAATCTGCTTCATCATCATCATTTTCATTCTCTTCTGTGTACATAAGAGTAAGATTAATTAGTCTAATGTCAGTCTTAATGTACAAAATCAAATAAAAAAATGTAGTTATGGACTAGTTTCTTACTGTAAGATGGAATTTGTATTCTCAAGACATCTGAGGTGTCTTCTGAAGGCAATATGGCTCCTGCAAGGGAGAAAGAATAGCCTATGCCATTGCTAGAAGCCCTGCTGCGAATGGAACCAGTCCGATCATGGCTTCCTGCATCATTGTTTATCAGCTCATCTATATTTATTAAGAACTGAGCACTTAATGACTTTGTTTTCCGAATTGCTCTCCCAGCCGGTGATTCTAATTTTTTATCCAAGCTTTTTATTTTACGTAGACTAATTCCATCCTCATCTTGGTTATCTTGAGCTATGCTTGAGACTTTGCTGCCAAATTTTCTTTGGGGTACGACAATGGCATCCTTCCCTGTCAGTGTGCAGGGTGCGGCTTCAAAACTCCCAAAGCGCTCCAATCTGAATTCTTTCTTCACTTCCATCTGCGCTGACACATAAAAAGAGATTGTATCATTTGTCAATTCTGCAGAGCAGTCACAAAACTTTAATAGACAAAAAAACTCATGCAACATCTTCATACTAATAACATGAAGCAAGAAAGATGAGAAAAAGATTAATAATTACTTGAGATCGAGAAGATGAGATATTGAAAATTGATCACAAGGAAAAGAGGGGGTGATTTCAAGGCCTAGCTATGCATTGCGAGGTGCATGTGCTAGCTATTGAAGCTTATATATATAGGCTCACTGTGGCAGTGTCATATTGCAATGTGCATGCAATTGACTCTTTAACTAATGTTTCCTAACAATCATTCAACGAGTAACTGTGATGATGTATTTCATGTTTTTCTCTGAAGTTGCTGAAAAGGTACTGTTTTTGTTTTATTCTCCTGTTTAGAAAGCGAACCCCATGTGGTTAAAAGTCTGCCTTTGATAGGATAGAATTATGTCGAAGAAAAGAAAACAAGATAAGATGAATTGGTTGTTAGAGATAATATGTGGGTTGTCCCACATTGCCCACATATTATCTCTAACATTGGTGAACCATATTGATCAACATGGTTGAGGTAGTCCTAGAGTTCATACATAAATCAATTAAACTCTTAAACCGTCTCAACTGTAACAATCAAACTCAGCAGCAACCGAAACCAAATTGTGAGATCAGTTCCTTGAGGGCTCGGGGAGTGGACCGTCCACTCCCTAAGGACTCGGCGGGATGGTGCAATCTATTCCCTCCAACAGCTCGGAGGTGGTACGACCACCCTCTAATAGCTTGGGGTGGCACAACTACCTTTAATGGTAAGAGGGGTGCTGCAATTGCTTTCGAGCGTTGAGAAAAGTGGCCAACAACCCCTCAACAATGAGGGAGTTGGTCACACAATCTATAAGAGTGATTGGAGTGGTCCGACCACCAACTTTTTTATTTTTTATTTTTCTTTTAAGTTTACTTAGCTCAATTGAGTTAGTTCATTTTAAAACAAGTAGTTCATTTTGAATAAGTGCTTCACTCTACAATGTTCTTCGACGAATTACCAATGTGATTCCCAGCTAGCATGCAATAATCTGACATACACATTTATGTCGTGTTGGGCATGCATCAACATTGACACATATAGATGAGAGAGCCAAAAAAAATGGCGGTGCCCCAAATAGTAGGGCAGAAGGCATGCAATACAGTACGTAAGCAAAGAAGCAGAGGGCCACATGGCATATGGCAGGCAGGTGGGTAGTGTGTACGGCGAACGAGGCGACCAGTTATGCAATGACTTCACTTTCTCACATTACCATCACCAGATCAATATGTACAACCTTTGGTGCTACTCCATCTTGGCAGTAAAGATTGATGCTGTGGTTAGCATGCAGCATGGTAAAGTACACACGGACGCATATGGTTGAGATCCAAATATTGGGCGGTGCCCTAAACTCAAGGGCAGAAGCTTGTAGCCTGACAACCACAGGGACAGGGCCACATGCTCTGTGGCAGACCGAAACCGTTTATACAATAAAGATTGATGTGATTACCCGGGTTTTGCTGTACTTGAAATTTTACCTTTTGGGCTCCCTTCCAAAGTTTGATTGATTAATTCAATAACTTGGGGAGTTAGTCAAAAATATATTATATTTTGTACCCAATTAAAAATGTTATTATCGTACACAATAATGATAAATAATACAGATTGGGCAAGGTATAAGAAGCAACATTGTCTCCTATCGTATTTCGATCGAGTGGCCAATATTATATACGTAACACAGAAAAATCATTTAAAATTTAGGCTCGTTTGTTTCAACGTAAAACATTTTTCGTTTGTTTTGATGAAATTATTTGTGGAAGATTGCTTGGGAAGCTTTACCTGTTAAAGCTCATTTGACCAAATTTATAGTCTTCCAATCCTGAAAACTGGGTCTGCCCTCTCTGTAACTCAAGGTTGGAGACTATTAACCATCTCTTTTTGGGTTTGTGATGTGGCAAGAATCATCTAGATCGAGGCAATCTAGATGGATGGGCTTTTAATATTGCAGCCTTTAAAAATTATCCAATCTCCAAGTGGATTCAGTCCAAGGAAAGAAGCCCAAAGCTTCCAGCTTTTTGAAGCTATTGTTATGGATAGAATTTGGTTTACCACAAGCCCTGCAGTCCATAGCAGCAAGACGTACAGTGAACATTCATGCCATTATGAAACATATAAATCTCACTTTCAAATTGCATAATCAAGCCTAGAACAATAAATCCCCTCTAAATAGTAAGTGGCAGCCTTTAAAGCAAATTTCGATTTGATAGTAAGGCTAAAGTTTTCTATTGCTGCTACTGTCGTAGTGTCATTAGCAATGAGAAGGGTGGTGAGACTATTGCAGCTACTTCCCTTAGAAATATTGATTCTATTGATGTTAATTAATTTCGGAGAAGCCCAAGTTGCCTTAGTAGCTGCTAAATTAGCTCTTTCCATTGAAAAGAAGCCTCTTGTCATTGAAGGTGATTCCCATTGGCACATAGGCCCTACAATTCCAAGACATTGCCTATGTTCTTAAGGACTTTCCAAGCTGGGAGTTGAAGTTGTCAAAGTTAACAGATCAGCTAATGCTAGAGCACACGTGGTTGCTAAATGGGCTGCTGCTCATAATAGCTTTGGCCCCATACGCCATTTTGTTTGACGGTGTTGACTTAATGTACAATATCATCTTAGAGTGGAAATGAAAACCAAATGTCTTTGTTCACCACATACAGACAGAACATTTGTGGTTGTTGTTGATGTTCTTTGACTTCTTTCTTGTTTATTGACGATTTCTAGGTTTACTTTGTCAGCATTGTTTCTTTTCCACGCGATTTTTGGGCTTGCTGCTTATTTCCAGCAGTTATTCAGCCACCTTGATTTGGCCGTTGGGATAATTAAAGGAGCTGCGCTTTTGGCAGAGCATTAGTTCTTCGTAGATAACAATAATATATATTCTAGTTAATTTGCTTATTGCTTTGTTATATGATGATCAGTGAGTTGTTTTCTAAAATTTGGCAGGCCATTAGATTTGAGATTGTTTTTCTGTAATTAGATTTGCTTTCTTTCTACGTACTCTTGGCAGGTTTTTTTTGCCGTTAACCGTTGGAAAAATATGTTAGTTGAGAAATAAACGTTGAAATAAAGATTTGAGTAAGAATAAGAAAAGAATAAATAAAAATAAAGAGTAATATTTACATAAAATAAAGAAATATCTAAAAATTTAATGCGAAAACACTGGCCATTAAGAATATTTGACCATTGTCTTGGCCAAGGAAGCGGTGAGTCCACCTCCTAACCACAATTTGAAGGTGATTGGACCACTCAAAAAGATAGTTTGGCCACCCTGTTATTAAGTAAAAATCATTTACCTTACCAAAGACAACACAAAGAAATCTCAATTGTTGTAAACCGTCACATGATCGGTCCAAGCAATTTGAGACAATGGTCTTAAATTCAAATAACATGCAATATTAGCCACTTATGATTCCATAGATGAGAGTGATATTACTCGTAGCATTTCAATTGTTTTTTTTTTTTTTTGGCTTATTTCGTGTCCACCTCGTAAACCTACCACTTTGGGCCACGCCATGAAAGCGAATCATGTCTTTTCCCTCAATGTGTCATGTGAGCGTTGCATGATCATATAATTGTTGTGGAATATGATTAATTGAGTATCTCCATTTCATTTAAAATGAAAAGTATTCATTTAGTGGAAAATGATGAGTAATATTGTAAATATTGTTTTTCAATTGTAATATTAAGACAATATTACTCATTCGTTTACACTAAACGGATATTTTTCATTTCAAATAAAATGGAGAGATCCAATTCCCATAAGTCTATTCGTTCACTTTGTGGAAATAATTATACAAGAAAGTTTATTAGTAGGAATAATGCATGCTTATCATAAAAGTAGGGCTACTAACAAATATCTATAGCCATTTGTAATTTCTTTTTTCTTCCCCTTCAACATTTCCTTAATCCAGTACTGTTTTTTTTAACACAAGTGATATTTTGGCAATGGCAGAACTAAAATTTGTAGTGATATCCATTTTCTTTTCTTAATTAGGGTTCCTGTTGCTTAGAAAAAAAATAAAAATAGGAAAGGGAAGTAGAATTTATAACTCATAAATGTTTTCTTTAACATTTTTTTTTATTATATATATATCATTTTCAATATTTTAGTGAGAATTAGATTAAATCCTAACTAACCGGATTAAGGATTTTAAAGTTCTAGTTTAGTACAATTTTTTGAAAAATCAAAGCAATTTTACAATCTAAATTTTATTTTGAAAAATCCTTTGACCTAGGATTTCTTTTTCTTTTTTCTTTTTTCTTTTTCTTTTTTTTTGTTTTTCCCACCCCTTTTGACCAAGCTTTGGCCTGGATTGGTAGGACCAAACAAGTTGTAAACTCGCTTTCTCAACTTCTCTGAAGGCGGCAAAGCATCACGCGCGTAAATCCATAAACAGTATGAAGTAACCCTACTCAACCACTAATTGACCCAATTCAATAGAGACCTCCTTTAATTTCGTGTCAAAGATATTTATGGTTAAGAAAATTCAAGGGGCGACTTATGTTGGTCCCGTTAAATGATCGGACCATGACAATGAGATCGAAGCTGCATATATATATATATATATATATATATATATATAACGACTAGGGGGATGGGAGAAATGTGAAGCATTTGTCTATTGTATACTTCCTTTCACCATACCAGTCTTACCAGAGATGTTACTATCGGCATACATTAACCAGAGACGGAACTAGAATAGAAAAATAAAATAAATAAAGGCCGGGGCAGAACTAGACGATGAATTGAGTGATTAAAATTCAAGTCACGTGTTTAGTTTTTGGGTTTTTCTCGTGAATAAGGCTACTCTTCGCACTAGATTTTCAAGAATATAAAGACAAAAAATAAAATTAAAATTAAAAGAGAAGGAAAATATGAATTGCCACAGAAGGGAAACAGCTGGTCTGTAACCATGCATGCACGCGTTGAAAACACAGGAACATAATAAAACCACGAGATGCGACCTAAACATATAGGTGTAAAAGCATATATAATTAAACTAATATAATCAAAGACACATGTACTTGTAAGTGTGAACTCAACTCATAATGCATGCTTAAACTTCTAGATTAAAATGAAGATAATATATATTTTAGGCATTCTTACAAATTTTACAATATATATTGCGTGTAAAATTACGCCTTTGCTTCTTTGTATGGTAAATTATATAAAAGCCTAGTCATTCCCTTGACGTATGAGTTCCTATTGGCCTGAAGAAAAGGAGGAATAAAGCTCAAGTGGAAGAGCACAATTCTAATTCTGGCATTTTGACCTAGACTTTTTATCTTCATTGGAAATATGGCTACCTTGTAACCAATTGGAAAAGTTGAAAATAAAAAACTGAGCGATATAAATTTTGGCAACCTATATGCATATATACCAGTAATATTGAGTGTAAGGGAAATCTAACCATTGGCATACGGTAATGTTAATCTTGATCATACTAAATTTTCACACTAGTTAACTTCATATATATCAAGTTGATGCGACATGTTTTAACTGGCTTTTTATGTCAGTCACTTAAATAAAATGCCAACCACTTAAAATTAGTCACATTAGCATATATCAAACTGATGTAAAAATTATATAGTGTAAAGAATAACATTACTCAACAGCGAAACGAATTAAACAATAGTCTTCTTTCTTTGGGCAAACCCATAAGGCTAGGGCTCCAACCATTTGTCTTGGAAAGCCACCATCATGCATATCTACTCAACAATGTGAACCATGTCGTAGTTTATATATATATTTACATCTATATATACTATCACCCCAAAAAACCTAGATATCAACAGCACCTAATAACACCAAATCATATTGAATCTTTGCATAATGTGGCTCAGATGAGGACGTTATGGGTTTAAAGGGATGATTGTACTCTGATTGCATATTGGAAAAATGAATAGCACCTACATATATAGAGTTTGTGGTTTATAAAGCCGGCACTCATGGGTAGTGTTAAGTCTCACATTATTTATTAAGTAAAATTAAGCTTTATAAGTGATTTTAAAAATAAAAAATAAAAAATAAATTAAATTGTTTAGAGTCATAACACAGTCAAATCAGCTTAATAAATCCTAGAAGGGCTCTGCTGTGAAGCTCACGCCATAAGATAGGTACATAATAGGTTGCTCAAAAATGTATAATTCAGTCATGTTGACCAAACATTTAGAGTTAAGATACAAAATTCATTTATATACATGCTTGTTTGGAATATCACATGCTACGTCATGATCTCCCTCTCTCACGTACGTGGCACATGACCCTTTCAAACTCCCGTAAAAGTTCAGACAAGTTCAAACATCCAAACCACCACGAAACCGGCCATTATATACCAATTCTACACTATCATCACCTACAAGTGGCCAAATATATACTATATTTGATCTTTTATATTTATATTTATATATATGTATATTTGATTAAACCCTCTACTCCATTGACTTCCTCTCCTTAAATATTTCTTGTCAGCTCTATATAACCTCTCCTTATATTAAAATCAAGAACAATAATGCCTTCAAAATTATCACTTCCTCAATATCTCTCTCTCCCTCTCTCTCAACTGCCCTCAAAATTTAGCATGGACAGATCACCAAGAAGAGAGCTCCAAGGCCCCCGCCCCACCCCTCTCAAGGTGCACAAAGACTCCCACAAGATCAAGAAACCACCGCTGGCGCCCCTGCTACATCCGCCACATCCACAGCCTCATCAGCACCGCCCACCAGTCATAATCTACACCGTCTCGCCAAAGATAATCCACACAAGCCCTAGTGACTTCATGACACTAGTTCAACGACTTACCGGATTGTCGTCGTCATCATCTTCTTCTTCATATTCTTCCTCATCAATCGATCCATCTACCAATAATATTCCTTCAAACGATTATAGAAGCGGTGCAATATCACCGGCGGCTCGTTATGCGACGATAGAGAAGGCAAGGTCTCCTGAAGGGAAGAAACAGCATATTCAGGATGTGGAAGGGATAGAGAATTCTCATGGGATTGAGATGATGGGTCCGTTGATTCCGGGGATATTGTCACCGGGGCCGGCTTTACTTCCACCAATCCCATCAAACTATTTCTCTCCATCATCTGATCCGGGCCCGCTTAGCAGCTTCTTTCATGATCTAAGCCCTGTGCTTCATGGGAGCAAGAATCATGTAGAAGGTAGTTTCTTGCCAAGTCCTTCAAACTTTATTTACATGACTTCCCCTACTACTCCATCCATGGACTTATTCAACAATTTCTTTGACTATAATATTTGATTAATTCTCGGTTTCTTGTTTTTGTTCTGAGAGCGGAGAGAGATATAGAGATCATATAGATATCAATGGTGAAGATGATGATAGATTTAGGGTGCACTACTATTCATGGTGGTGGGGATGTGTAGTTGGAAACTTCTTAATGACATTGTCTGCTTGTTTTATGAAATTTTTAATTTTGTGGGCCATTCTTCTGGGAAATTTTGGCTCAAGTACACCTCATCATTTTCATCCTTCTCATAATTATCCCATTCCATTTTTTTGTCATGTATATATTGTGCCTTGTAATTTCCACCATTCACATTTCTTACTTTCTCTCTTTTACATGCTTTTTTCCTTCCCAAATTTTGGATTTGCCTCCTAAACAGCAATGCGGTTTGCTACTTAATGCTAATTTTCCTTCGGCAACCGGCAACATGTTGTTGAGGATGAAATCCAACCTTATCCCAAAAAAAAAAGAAAAAACCCAAACTCCCCAAAAAACTCTTATTAATTCAAGCTATTATCACTCACCGTATCCTCCCTAAGTTTGACCTTGTGGAAGCAAGACATGCCGCCGACCACCATGCATTGAAGGAGGAAGGTTGGTATGATGGTATATAAAATAAAGGAAAGATAAATGTTAGCCCTTAATTCAAGCTATTATCACTTTTTTTATTTATGTCACCAAGCTTAAAAAAACTAGCATATGGATGGATATATACGTCAAACTATCCCGAATTGTCAAAAAGGCTACTCGTCAATGACTTTAGACGTTAAAATTGATCGAAAAAGTGACTATATGCGCCGTATGTGACAACTTTTCTTCCTCTTTCGTAAAATACCGTATTTTATTTTTCAAAACAAGAAATAAAAAACTAGTTTAAAAAATAAACAAATGTAGACTAAAAAAAAAAAACTAAAGGGTGGCCGAACCACCTCACCACCCCCACAATTTGTTTTTATCTTTTAATAATTATAATGAGGGCAATTATGGTATTCTAAAATGTTAAAATTGAGGTGTTATGGGGACAAAGACATAAAGTGGTGATGCACTGCATACGTAATCACTTTTTCATCCATTTTAACATGTAATATTTACAAAGTGCTTTTTTAACAAAAGATGGTAATTACTAAATTGAGGTATCCAAATGCCATTTTTTAAAGTTTGGTGACGTAAGTGGAAAGTAATGGTAATTTATGTGGGTAAAGTGTATTTTTTTATAAAATAATAATATACTAGAATACGCAAAATAAAATTTTAGAGAAAGAGGTATCTTCTAGCCTATGCCCAATATATAATGCCTTATAGATGAAATACACAGATGTTTTATTTATAGGCTACTTGACGACCCTTCAATTATAATTGTACCTTATTTATTCCTCCCATAAAGAAATAAGAAATCAACTCCAATTATAATTTCATTCACAAATAATTTCTTATTTTGAGTAAATTACCGAACATCTTAATTTGTGTCTAATTATACCGTATGTGGCATGTGGGCCATACTTTAATTATTCTCATCTCTTCCTTTATGATATTGAACCATAATGTGGAGTTATCTCCACTCATGGCTTGAGAAAACGATTTTGGATCATCCAACATCATATCTAAGAGGTATACAACATATCACTACGATTGGTCTCCTTATTCAAGAGGATATTCTTAATCCTACTTCCTATATAGTTTGCAAAGTTTGAGCAGGTTCATCATAAACCTGTTCTTCATGAGTTGGCTACACTAGAACTAATTGTGGTCCAAGGCAATCAATTTGATTTTCTCTAAGCACAATAAAAGATATTCCTCTAAAGGCAATTTAGTGAACTCTCGTGCTTCTTAAGATTTTATCTTTTGAGGATAATCACTTCCACTCGGTTCAAATCCTCTAATATCACATAATATTATATAAAATAATAATATACTAGCATACGAAGTGAAAAATTTAAAATTACCTCCATCCATATATATTTGTTCAAGTGAAATAAAGAGCCTCCACAATAAATACTTGAATAAATTTTAGAGAGATGTATCTTCTAACCTGTGCCCAACAAGGTCTTATAAATGGAATACACGTGCTCTTTATTTATAGGCTAGGTCAAAGACTCTCAATTTGAACTTTACCTTATTTCTTCATCTCATTAAGTAAGAATTCAATTCCAATTATGATTCCACTAAATTACAAATGATTCCTTCTTTGGAATAAATTGCCAAATACCTTAATTTGTATCTAATTAAAGTGTATGTGACAAGGGGGCTACACTGTAATTATTCAGAATATATTTATATGCATTTAAAAAAATTATGACTTAATTGCCACAATGCATTAGAATTGAAATGTTTTTTCCTGAAATACAAAATAATATACCTTTGAATCAACTTTTCTATTTTTTTTTTTTTTTTTTTTTTTGAATCAACTTTTCAGTGCCACCAAACTTGCCTTCATCTTATGTCATAATCAAAATATATGGCAGTTTTGCTTCAACCAATCTTGTTGGACCACATTTAATCGTTTATAAACTTGTATTCTTAAATTAGACTCAACCCTAACTCAAGTATATAAGACTAAATACTTGCTTAGAAAAAAAAAAAATACTACTAAATGCAACTCAAAACCCTATGTGTTTATAACAATTGGGCAGTCAAGCCAACTTTATTGTGCTTAAGGGCCCATTTGGGAGTGCGATTTCAGTAAGTGCAATTTTAAAAATTACGTTTTTAAAAATCGTGTTTTTTAAATCGCTATTTTTTAAAATCATATAGGCGTTTGGTAAAACATGTTAAGAAGTACTTTTCTTTATCAATTGAGTGTTTAGATAACATTAGCATATAATTGCGGTTTCATGGCCAAATAGGTAAATATTGAGCCAAATATTGTTTTAAGGGAAATTGTGATTTTAGTTTAAATTTGCACCTTCTTCAAATAAGTACCCCCTAATTAGCTTATAGAAATCGCATATTTTTTCACGATTTTAAAATTTGTATTTTTAAAATCGCAATTCCAAACACTCTAAAATTGCAATTTGGTTTAAAAACACAAATTACTTTTTAAAGAAAGGTACTCCCAAACGGACCCTAAATAGAGTTTAAGACTTCAATTATCTTCTATCAAAACTACCACAGCTTCGCTCGAACCGACAACATGCGAGGGTCTTGCAAAGCTTCTATCCTCACCTTCAACCAAAAACACAGCTGGAACATGCTAAAATATGTATATATATTCATCCGGCTGCTAGATTTGCTCCTTTAATTTTACCCACCTTGACTTTTGCTCAAGGTGCCAAATGCATGGACTTGCCAAGATGTGAATCACTAATTTCACAAGAAATATTAAAGAAAGATCCATTCAATTATTCTTCTATAATTCAATTTAGTAAAACAACGTGACTAACTTTTCATATTGACAACGACATTAACCTTTTACTTGCCCAATTACCATCTAGAAGGTAAGGAAGTATGGTTGCTCTTAATCGGGTAGGCTGTATGAACACCAGCATTTGGGGGTTGAAAAGTCAATCACTTGTGTATTTTTTTATAATTTTCCTTTTTCTAAAGCAATATGGGAGTAGTTAGATAAGAACACGTTTAGGAAGGAAAAACCAGCTGCTCACACTATAAACCATATTGTAAGTTTTCTTTTTTTTAGTACTTTAGAAGTTGCAAAAGTTGGATTTTGGTTGGAATAACTTAAACAATCTTGGATTTGATTGTACAGACTTCATAGTCATGTTCCTTGAGAGACAACGATGTGAACAATTTCCATTCATTTGGTATTTGCTTTGCTAGCTGTCGGCGACGACCATCTGTAAAATTTATTGCCGTGCAAACTGCCCTATATACAATCTCTACAGATGAGCCGCCTCAGAACAAGATCATCTCCAATATACATCTCAAATAAAACTAACTAGATATTCTTATATTCAAATTAACTGGAGATGATCATAATTCGGCCACCTCCATTGACCAACATGAAAGCATTTTCATTGCATCAGTTGTGATAGTTGTCCTTATTAGTGATATTAAGTTCGTCGTTTTGTTTTGTTTTTTGTCGTACATCACTGGCTTGAAAAAAAAAAAAAAAAACAAAACAAAAAAAAAAACCTTATGCTCATCGCACCAGCTGTCATAATTGCACCATTAGCTTGAGTTGTAGCGAAAAGTGACAACGTACCCATCTCATTTTGGGGAGAGGTACTCTTCATCAAACAAACGAATTTAAAAGAGAAGAAATCTCGTAATAAGATTTGACCTTAACATTTATTCCTATCTTGACTTGACTTAAATTTTATACTTATCTTACTCCTCCTAAAATAAGTTTTAAGGCCCAAGTGGGGTGTGCAACTTGTCCTCACTCTTTCTTTCTTCCCAAGAACATAAAAAAAGTTGCTAACAACTCTCATGTTTTCTTTTCTTGGTCGAAAATGCAAGTGGGTTTCTTGGCTACCCAAGAACTCCTCCCCCAATCCCAAGAACAAAATTAAAAAATTAAAAAATCATGCAATTTATTGTCTTTTACTTTTGCTAGGTTAAACAAACAAACACATGGGTGTGTCTGGTAAAGGACTTGAAAAAGGGAATAGATTAAAATTGTAGCAAATTTAATTGATATGAGAAAAAAAGTAAAAATATTTTGTATGAAAAAGTCAAAAAAATGTTTAGTAGTGATTTTTTTATTTAGTTAAATAATAATAAAAAGTGATTGATATGAAATAAAAAGTAAAAAAATTAGAGTAAATTTTGAAATGAATTTTTTGGCTCGGGACCAATCCTTTGGCAAACATGCCATTGCCCATGGGTCTATGGCCACTTCTACTCATCCCTGGTATCTTTGAAATCCAATAAATTCTTAGAATCTAGTTTTGCAAAGGATCCAATATTTAAGATCCCGCATTTTAATAACCGCATGAAAGTCAAATCACAATAATTAACTCCTATTAATAGGGAATAGGCTCCTCTCCAGTTCATAAGAATATACAGTTTATGGCCAGAATTTCTTAAAAGAGATCTTGACCATAAACTGAATATTCTCCAATCCATTATGGATTGGAGAGGATCCTGTTCCTATTAATAGAGGTTTTAACTTTTACTTTTTTTAATTGTCGTTGAGCAGCCATTTATTTGGTTTTTAAAAGTTAGTGAGAAACTCGAGAATCTTGTCAAGATGAAAATAGTCAAAAGGTAAATAAATTACTAGTTTAACGGCCCATTTTCCTAAATGATTAGAAAGCTAAGGGCCCATTTTTTCGAAATGTTTTCAATGTTATTTAAAAAAAAAAAAAAAAAAAAACCCCACACACAAAAAGGTGTTCAACTGTCCTTGAAACGTGATCAAACATTTAATAACCATTTGCTAAAAACGGTAAAACACATGCATTTGACTTCAAGCTTTTCCTTTTCAGCTATGTTTTTAGAAAATTGATTCCAAAAAACCTGAAAAATCCTTTGAAAACCAAAATCCAATAACCAAAACAAACAAAACAAGTGAAACTCATTTTGCACCATTTTGTCCTTATTTATTTGTTCTGGCATTATGTGTTGGTCAAATAATATATATATATATATATATATATATATATATGAGAACCTTCAAAGCATCAGATCTACTGTCATGTATATTCTTGACACACTCAAGGATTTTCTGAGAGTATTAAACTTGCCAATTCCTGTTCCACATGCATGGCCATGTTCCCTGAAGAGTTCTCAAAATCAGCATTGCCAGGCTAAGTGACTACATTTTCTTTTGGCAATCCCACCCCACCCCACCCCACCCCACCTCACCTACAAAAATGAAAAAAGAAAAAAGAAGAACAAAAGAGACCAAGGGAGTGGGAAGAAGGGAGAGCGGGGAGGGGCAAAATGGAAAGAAAGAGACCCTAAACACTATACAAGTTGTGATGAACAAAATCAAAACACTGAAGCACGGATAGAATATAGCGAGCTAGAACCATAACTACCACTGTTGCTTAAAGGACCCACAGGACTCCTCCGATCCCAGGTTATGGCACTTGTACGGTTTTCCTCCACTTCATGGACCGCTGTATTTGTTACACCAAAAGCCTGCTTTTTCCTAAAAACTCCCCATAAGTAAAATTTCCCCTGAAATTCTGCAGATCAAATAAGTCAAGAACTAGTTTAACTTTATGCAGAAAAACAAAGTAGAAGATAAAGTAGAGTCAAGATAGCTTCTCAGCAAACAAAAAAGAAAATTGAGCTCACTCCAATATTGTGGAGGCAGTAATTTGGAAGAGAAAACCAAAAGTTCTGCATTTTGCGCCACGGATCTTAGGGCAAGGTCTTGGCCAATCATGCTATCCACCAGGATCTGAAAAGCCTTTTCATAACTGTAACAATGTAACATTACCATCTAGAGGAGCCTGATCGGAAAAAATGAGAGGAAGTTGATAGAACATTGATCAAACCATCACCTTTCGTTTTCCGGAAAGAAATAAAGAGCGATACTCTGATCGGTTGGGCCCCTCTTCCCAAAACCTTTTGGCCACAAACCAGACCTACAACGCAATTCTGCGGAAAGCATCCTTGGTATCAATTTCGCCTCCTCGAAGACTTTAGGGCATGCTAAGTTAGACAAATGAGCTACAAGGCCAACAGTGCCAAAAATTTTATTGCAGATGGATAAACTTCCTCTGTCAATAAGAAAAAGCAGCACACACAAGTTTACAGCCAGCATAACATGTGCAAATATAAACTTGACAATAAATTCAGGGGGAATTGAGTACCTCCAGATAGGATCAATGATAGGCTGTGAAGGGACATGACATTTGGGTTCTAAGATGTTGGAAGGGTAATGCATAACTATTTGGGAGGTTTTAACAGATTCAGCTTCTACATCAGCATTGGTTTTATTTTTCAGATCCAGTCCAAGCTTCTGAACTTTTTCACAATTCTCACTATAATGCATCTCATTGCATCGAAGAGAAGGGTTAACAGATTCAGCCACCACTCTTGCCTCTCGCCCTGACTTCTGACCTTCACAATTCTCACCACAATGCATCTCACGCAATTGAAGAGAATTGTTAAGATATCCAACCTCGTCATTGGAATCGGCATCCTCTGAAAGTACTAGTCTCAAATCCTGTCCAAGCTTCTGATCCTTTTCACGTATCTTACCACAATGCGTCTCATTAGGCAGAAGGGAAGGGCTATTTTCACATATTCGCATGGTTGCTTTAGCCAAACAGTCAGTGAAGACCTTTAATTTCTTCTTTTTAACCTTCTTGGACTTCTTCAATATTTGGGAACAATTCTTTTTCTTTAATTCTATTCCAGATTGGGTTGCTTGCACATTTACTGAATTTATAGGATGATTTATTGCAGAAGGGAGAGGACTAGCTTTGTTGATAGTAGATAGCTTTCCAACTTTTGGTTCACAATCCTCGCAAAACCAAGTAACATATTCATCAAATGTTTTGGGCAGTACATCCAAGCAATACCTGGGGAAACAAAAATGAGAAGGCAAGAGTAAAACAACAGCCCATTTCCAGCAAAATAATTATGACCAAAATATGAAATGCGTTCCTTTTAACATGCAATTCAGGCAAAGAAGTTTTTTCAAAGCAATTGAAATGAGTCAAACTAATAAAAGTATGAATTCAAGGAGCGGCACAACTTCAATCTTGGAGTGTTCTTTTAGTTATCCTTCTGTGTTCCAACACTTAATACCATGGAGATGAAACACTTATATAGTTATTCTTCTGTGTTCCAACAATTAATACCATGGAGATGAAACACTTATATCACGTCCACAGGGCATTCGAATAAACAGCATCCACACCTCTATATACTCATGTTTACATGCCGCAAAGAGGTACACTCCCAGACAGACTTAGACACACACATTGCCAATGCATACCACCACAAAGACACTATAAATAATTCATACCGATGCTCAGCATAAACCTGACAATTGTCACAGTAGATCAAAGCAACATCCCACCCACTGTCACCACACTTCTGACAAATAGTCACCTGCAACAACAAAGCACACATTTATTGCAGCCTGTTTGTCATATATCTATGAATCAGTAACACACACACACACATATATATATAAACACAGACTAGGTCCCAAATCCACACCAAAGACGCATCATTATAACCCACCCTAAATATATTGCCTTGTCAAGGATAAGGATATCTAGAATAAACGACCTTCACAAATGTTAAAATCAAATGGGTACATGCATGCTTATGCATTAATAACCACAAGAAAACCTCATAAGCAAATATGATGTGGAAGTGAACAATAGATTAGATGGAGCTTTGCTACATGAATATCCCAAGGAAGCAAATGTCCTCAACCCCCCGCCCCTCTTTTCTTTCTAATCTGCTATTTGGAAAGATGAAGTACATAAAAAATTTCTAGATTACCTATTCAATCAACAGAGTTTCATATGTTGGAAGTAAAATACCAATGCTTCCATTTCTAATTCATATATTGACAGAAATATAAAATTTACCCATTAAAAAATTGATTTTATTTTATCTTAAACTGAATCAACTTTACAACGATTCTAAAGCACCCACCACCATAATGTGCTTCATGATTAACAAAGCCAGCCTGCCAAGCTCAAAAGAAAAGCATCAAAGAGCTACAAAGGGATTACAGCAAAAATGCAGTATTTAGAAATGATTAACCTGGAACTCATTAATAAAAGACTTTTGTATTGAACTAGTAGAATTGCTTGATTGGTTACAAGAGGTGCTAACACCCATACATACAGTAAACTAAACATTAAAGAATGTACATCATTAACTTGAATAATGGAATATAATACTAAAAGAATCTTAGCAACATCGTGTCTTGGAAATGAACCATTTCTTTATCTATTTGTTAACTTCCTTTCCAGACTACGGTCCTTTAGTGGAGTATGGTGATTGGTGAGTTATGGGAGAGAATCAGAGATGCTGCCCATTAACTTCCATTCCAGCAAACAAGCATTTAGTGGAGCATCGATGAGTTATGGGAGGGATGCTGCCCGGCTTAAGAACATTAGTGATGTGCTTTTGAACCAGAAATTGCAGGAGAGGAATAATTGTGATCAGTCAGCTTAACAATTAACAAAATATTCCAATAACACTAAGAAATCACCAAGCTCAACTTTTTTTCAGCTTAGGAGAACAAAATTGTCAAGAAAGATCATTGCAATAACACGAACAGAAACCCTATAATTGTAGAGTATAAACAAGTAAATGAATTTCCGCATAATGCTTAAAAAACTTGTTCAGAGAATGGCACATATTTCCCCTGCATATACAACACATATTTTCCATAATTGCACAGTATAAACAGAAACGCTCTTCCATCCCAAAATATACTAAAGGATTTTAGAGATTTAAGCACACATGCAATGCGGAACTAGAATATTAGAAGAGGGGGAACAAAACTTAAGAAATACAAATTTTGGAGGTAAAAAATAATTTTAGGGGTCCAGAAGAAATTTTCAATTTTTTTTGTGTCATTTCTAAAATATTGTGAGGGCCTGGACCACCCCAACACCCCCTCCGCTCCCAGCATGCAAGCATATTCGCACCCCACCCAACTCCCCTGCTTCTCTCAAAGGCAGGGGTAGTCCCGCCCCCAGCATGCAAGCATATTCGGCCATATTTCCCATACTTGCGGAGTATGAACAGAAAAGCTCTTCCATCCCAAAATAAACTAAAGGATTTTAGAGATTTAAGCACATATTCAAGCATATTCGGCCAACCCAATGTGTGAGAAACAACGGAAAAATAGAAACTGAAGTGAAAAAAACTAACCATAGTGGAGCGTTATTCAAGACTCGGTAAATTTTCTCGAGAAAGTGACGTCAGAGAAAGAAACAGAGAAAGTGATGGGAAAGAGACAAACTTCAAGAGTTTGGAGCCGATACTTAAACCCAAGAAGAATGAATAGAGTCAACCTTGCACTCTGTCTCTACTAGAATCCAAACTCGAAACTGTACCCAGTTGGAGTTCAAGTTTGGGCTTCTGTAACATGTTCGAAACAAAAGCCCATCTTCAGTTTTCAGGCCCTGGATTCAATACCCAGCCCATTCGGCATTTAATGTAAACTAAACCAACTTATCCGGAATTTATTGGAAGCCTCAAGCGAAATTTCAAGATAAAAAAGGTCTTGGATTCTCTCTACTTTCGGAAACTTTGAAGGAATTACCACATAGTATGTCTTTATTACCACTCATTTTTACTTAATACTATGTGATTTGCCTAATACCAGATAGGCTTTGCAGAAGTCAGTAGAGGTTTGGAAATGGTCGGTGGCAAAAGTTCAATAAGCAAAGCAAAATTGCAAAATTGCACAATAAAATAACTTGTCCTTGTGAAAAAGGAAGACAAAATGGACTCATAGAAAATCTTTAAAATACACTATGGTGTTCTGTTTTCTGTGGTGCGGTATCCAAGCATATACCAATGATAATCCAAATAATTTTGTTATAGTATATTTGAATGACCTTAAAATTAGGAATTTGATGAAGATTGGTAAAGATTAGATTAGCCTAATTTTAGGGATTTGATCATCCTAAATTATGAGATTTGATTACGTAATAAAGTATTTTGTATTGTAAACAATCAAGCAATAAGAACATAATGTAGCCCTTTGAACTTTATCTGTGAACGTAGGTCATAGACCGAACCACGTCTGCATTTAATATTCATAGTATTATAAATTTCCACGTTCAAATATACTAAATGATTAAAAAAAAAAAAAAAAAAAAAAAAAGACTGATTGACCTCAAAATCGAGAAGGGATTTGCTAAAGAATTTCTTTGTTGCTAAAGAATACCAACAAAGAAATCATACACTTCAAATTTGAAGTCTCGTGGCCATCTCTGATGAAGCTAATCCTTGCTAAGATGGCTCTTAGGAGTCATCCACGGCAGGTCATCAAGACTCTGACAATCTTCAGCAGAAGAATCATCAGGCAAAACAGGCCGAATCTTAACTCTTGGTTTCCTCGCCGGCAACAATGGAAGTGGCGCTTCTCCTCTAAGAATCCTTGCTGCTTCCTTCACCGGCGGCCTCTTCTCGTGATCTGGGTGAGCACACGAAAGACCCACCAGAAGCATCCTCTCCATCTCCACCACATCAAACTTTCCCATCAACCTGCGATCAGCAGCCTCAATTAGTTTCCCCTTTCCCCACAACTCCCAAACCAAATCCACAAGCACTTTTCCACCATCATCAACAGGTCTTCTCCCTGTTGCAACCTCCAACACCACAACTCCAAAGCTGTAAACATCGGTTTTCTTCGTCGGAACACCGGAATAGACATATTCAGGAGCAAGGTAACCCATAGTTCCTGCAGGTATAGTAGCATCCCTTGTAACAGAACTATGTTCATAGACTTCTGCCAAACCAAAATCTCCAAGTTTTGCGTTGAACTCGGCATCAAGCATTATGTTGCAAGTCTTGACATCTCTGTGGATTATTTGCCTCTCGCATTCTTCATGAAGATACGTCAGAGCAGATGCAACGCCAAGAACTATACTAAGCCTTTGGTTCCATGACAGAACAATCGCTGAATTTGAATGTTTGTGAAGAACTTTGTTGAGGCTTCCTTTGGGCAAGTACTCATAAACCAGGACGAGTTCATTTCTCTCGCAGCACCATCCTTGAAGCTGAACCAAATTCTTGTGCCTTAAGCAACCAACCATTGTTGCAAACTCAGTGGTGAAAGGATTGCGCATACAATCCATCCTATTGGCTCTCTCAAACCTTTTAACAGCCACCTCTCGCCCCGATGGAAGAGACCCTCTATAAACCGTAGCTGATGCTCCTTCCCCAACAATTCTGCTTGGATTAAACGCCATTGTAGCTGATTTTATCTCTGCAAGTGACAGCCTTCCCGGTACTCTGTTCGTTTGAACTTTACAATTTAGGCGTTCTTTGCATTTTCTGATATGAACTCTTTTCTTTATCAAGAAAAAACAGATCACAGCGAAAATTGCAACTGCGGAGAAGACAAATGCACCTAATCCTCCCAATCCAAAGGCTATTTCTTCTACCTTCTTTCTTCTTGCATAATAATCAGCAGAGCTGCTCGGTTCCTCCGAAAAGCATATGAAACAGTCCCCTTCTTCGCTGGTATCCGCCGGAATCGTTGAGGGGAGAGACCCAAAAGTTTTGAATTGCCAATGATCAATTACATGAATTGAAGCGCCCTGCCCATTAGAAGCAGAGAACCCAACATGCATGAACTCCTTGAATTGATTGGAGAGGTCAATCTGGGTAACAAGAATCGGACTTGGAGGCCTAATGTGCGAGTACCCGACCCACACCCGGATCATTTTCATGGCATCTCTGTACTCAATCCAAGCCGTAATCTGTCTACCACTTTTCAAATCGATCCCACTCGAAAATACATCAACCGAAGCGGCTGATATGATGGTGCTGACATCGATGCCTACATGATTCCCATTGATGTCGCCAAGCGAAGGATCGTAACTGGTATCAAATTCCACAGCGAAAAACGGGTCTTGCGCGTATAAGGCCTGGTCCGGAAGACCCATATAGCCACGAGAAGAGCTGAAAGATTCGGCATTGGAAGTTATCAAAAACGCAATCCCATCGCCGGAGGGGCAGAGTGAAGAAGGTATGATGGAGAAGGAGAAACGGCACGAGAAAGAAGCGGTGGAGTTGGTGGTAGAATCAAGAAAACGAATTGGGTAGACGTAGAAAGCTCTTCCAACCGCAGAAGAAGAAGAAGGAGGAGGAGGAGAAGGGGAAGAAGAAGAAGAGAGGCAGCTGAGTTCTTGGGTGAGACCAATGACATTGTTTCTGAAGTAGGCGTCACCAAAGAGGGTGAGATTCTTTTCAGGAAAGAACGGGCCAGAAAGTGAGGGAAAAATGAAGTCAAAGAAGAGAAAGAAATGGACCCAGAAGAGCAAAAGAGAAGGCATTCTAGCGTTGCATACAGGAAGGAAAGAGATTAAAGCGTTGGAGTATCTTTGATTGAGTTGAGCCTTTCAGTCTTGAATCTCTTGGACGTTCAAAAAGTCGTTGCCATTTCTTTAGAGTGAACCAGAGAATTGGGAGGGAAAACAAACCGAATTCCATGGGTCCAATCCAAATTCATTGGGCCAGCATAACTAACCCATCATCTTATAAGGAGTACTGATTTAGGCCCTTCTTTGGCCCATTCTTATAACACTCCGGATCTAAGATGAATTTGAAATCAAGTTGGATTTGTTTAAGATGAATTTTTGACCCGGAAGGACACTCCGGTTTGTTTCTGGCCAAGTGATCTAATGTTCAATGAGGTTGTCTTTCTACAACAACTCATCTAGGGAGGGAGCAAGTTGCAACCAATTCCCTGGGACCTAGGATCGGGATTCTGTAACAGACATCTTGTGAAATTTTTTTTTATTGATCATATTTGTGAATGAAATGAAATAGAATGAATTGGATTGATTATCGAATGATACAAATGAATGATGGCATGGCGTTACACATCACTTGGGCATAGGACGGAGATGTGTTTATATGTATACTCACACATTTTTTAACCTCCTGCTTCAAAGAAGTCAAAAGCAGACAATATTGTATCATTTGGGTGATGCGTGACATATAAAAATGAGAAGAAAAAAAATGTAATGGGTGGACATTATTGTATTGCCTTGTGTTTTTTTAAAATTATATAACTTTTAAAATTACCATCTAAAAGAAAACAATGAGAACATGAGAATAATGACAGAAATTTCCTCCAAACCAGTCTGAAGAAAATATTCTCGAACCCATTTAAAATACTACCAAGTGTCTATAAACATTTAAAACGCACATTAAATTCTTAAGATCATTAATAGCATTTTACTAACTTAAACTAATGTTTTAAATGTTTATAGACACTTAACAATATTTTAAGAGTTAAATATCTTTCTAGTACCTAGGAATTTTTTCCTATGTCCCAAGTTCGAACTCATATATATATGATTTTGGCCTTAATCTTTGTGTAAGGTTATTTTTGTCTTTCAGAATTTTAAATTATTATTTTGCCCCTGTTTACCTTTCAACTTGATAAGAAATTTGATGGGCATTGTTGTCTTTTTACTTACTATTACTGTTTTGCCCATTACATTTATAAAGAGTTTGATTTGTTTGACAGGGCTTTTGGGTATTTCACCCTTATTACGGTTTCACTTTTGCCCTTGCTAATGAGAATACTTTAAAAAATTGTTTGGACATTTTTATCTTTTGATAGCATTATTTCCCCTCCTCCATCACGCCTCCCTCCCTCATTTCCTGTTCTTTTTATTTTGTTCCTCTCCTCTCCCCACCACCACACAATTTTGTCCCATATTTTCAACTTTTCTTATTTCTTTTATTTTATTTTTTTGTCGTCTCTCTCCTCTCATTGCCGACATTTAACTTATATTTTAAATGGGTTTAAGAATATTTTTTTAAAATTGATTTGGAGGAAATTTATACACTAATGCATTTAGTATTACTCTTCAACAAAAGAGCCAAACTTGAGAGGAAACCGTGTGGGCCAAGATTTGAATAAAAGAGGTAGATTTCTATGTGTTATCTAAAAACAGTGGCTAATAAACTTTCATTACGTCAATTTTTGCACTTCTTTCCCAAGTGACCTGTCGTTTAGCGGGTCAAGTCACCGGACCAATTAGTCACCAACGTTAACAATTTTGAAATTTCTCGATCGAACTTGGAAATTTCTAGATTTAACGCGTTAAGCTACGGTTTGCTTGCTTTCTCCGGCAAACATCGAAGATTCTTTATATGAAGCAAAGCAATGGTACAGTTTGCTTGCTTCTACCCATTTTATACCGAGTTCATGACTTAACTCTAAACGACCCATGGCTTCCACCAGCAATATTATTCAAACTGGCCCATCAAGTACTTCTTCTTCTTCTTTTCCTAAACCCCAATGGAAATACGAAGTTTTTATTAGTTTCAGAGGGGAAGACACCCGCAATAATTTTACTGACCATCTATACAACGCTTTGGATGATAAAGGGATCGTTACCTTTAAGGACGATCTGGAACTTGAGATCGGAAGACCCATTTCGCTGGAACTCTTGCACGCAATCGAGACATCGAGAATGGCTGTCGTCGTTTTGTCAATAAACTATGCATCTTCCTCGTGGTGCTTGGAAGAACTTGCAAAGATTGTTGAACGCATGAAAGAAGGAGGGATGAGAGTGTATCCCGTTTTCTACCGCTTGGATCCTAGTGTTGTGCGGCATCAGAAGGGCATTTTTGCAGATGACTTTGCTAAACATGAAGAACGTTTCAAGGAGAACATAGAGAAGGTGCAAAGGTGGAGAGATGCTTTGACAGAAGTGGCCAATCTCTCTGGACGCCATTTAGTACTTGACAGGTAGGTAACATTTGTTAAATTATTCATGGTATAAATTTAATCATTTAATTAATATTAATTGAATAATATTTCACGTATTGAGACTCACTTACTAAAAAGGAATTTCAATTCACATGTGAGCGAGAGTGCTAAAATATTAATTAAATAATTAAATTTACCTATTCGACAAGTTATGATTTTACAACATTTACTGAAAATGTATATGCTAAATAGTTTCTAGCTAGTTTCATCATCATGATGGAGTTTTACAAATAGCACTAAATATACATTAATTGCTAGCATATATGCTAGAGTGAAATTTTCAAATTAATTGAGAAATAAATTCAGATAATTATTCAGCTGGTGTACGCCCTTGATAGCATTACATATTCAAAAACCATTCAAACAAATTCAAAATCCCCATAGATTAGGTGATAGATAGCTGGCATCCTGATCATTTTTAGCAAGCTGCCACAGCAGCTCTACATCAGTTGTTGTATTCAATTTTAGAGCTCTCTTTTCTGGGATGAAGAAGCAAATCACCAATACTTGCATATCTCCCCTTTGGGTTTGCATTGACTCACCAAAAGATTTTGGTTCTTTCTTACAGGTCTGAGTCAAATTTTATCAAAGACATTGTTGAAAAGATATCCAATGAATTGAATGATACAAACTTAAGTGATTATTATTATAACAAGGGCCTTGTTGGAATTGAGTCTCGTGTTAACGAAATTATGAATTTGTATATGGATATGGCGTCAAATGATGTTCGGCTTATAGGGATATGTGGGATGAGTGGAATCGGCAAGACAACTCTTGCAGAAGTTGTTTTTGAAAGGATCCGTCCTCAATTTCAAGCTAGCAGCTTTCTCAGGGATGTCAAAAGACATGATTTAGGTCATTCACAAGATCAACTCCTTCAAGATATGAAGTTGAAAAAAAGTAAAAAGCAAAAATGGGAGGAGCTTAAGGGAATCATAGTGACAAGTAATAGACTACGTAACAAAAAGGTTATTATTGTTCTTGATAATGCGGACAAAGAAAAGTTGGAAAAATTAGCAGGGGACCGTGATTGGTTTGGCCCAGGGAGTAGAATCATCATAACTACTGAAGATAAGCGTTTGTTGCAGAAGATATGTAAAGAGGAAAATGTATACAATGCTAAAAAACTGAATGCATCTGATGCTCTGCAGCTCTTTAGTCAAAAAGCCTTTGGCAAACCCCATTGTGAAAAAGATTTATCAGATGTATGCAATGGTTTTGTAAGTTATGTTGATGGCCATCCTTTAGCTCTTAAAATTCTGGGTTCCTCCATGGATGAGAAAACAAAGATAAGACTATGGAAAGCTCAGCTGAAAAGACTAAGAGAAAGTGCTGAACTTCCTAATGACGACAGAATTCAATCGGCACTTAGAATCAGTTACAATGGATTGAGTACTCCAGAGAAAGAACTATTTTTAGACATTGCGTGTTTCTTCAATGGGGAGGACAAAAATCGAATAGCAGATATACTGCGAGAAGGTTCTGCAGATTGCAACCCAGAGATTGATATAAAGACTCTTATTGACAAATCTCTCATTACTATTTTAAGAGGAAAATTGTGGATGCATAATTTACTACAACAAATGGGTTGGGAAATTGTCAATCAGGAATGCATGAAAAGACCTGAAAAGCGCAGTAGATTGTGGCTTCGTGAGGATGCCCTTGAAGTATTAAACAATAGTAAAGTAAGTGTAATAGTATTATAGACATGAACTTAGACAAGTATACATATACATATTGGTACAATTTTTGAAAATTTTTTCTATATCTTTTCCTATATATATTAGTTTAAGTACTGTTCTTGGTTTTCAGGGAACAAATTCAGTTGAAGCCATATTGCTAAATGTACCTTCTCAAGAAGATGTACCTTCTCAAAAAGAAGTATGCTTGAATGCCGACGTCTTCTCAAAGATGAAAAAGCTAAGATTGCTTCAAATTCATAATGTGCAACTTCCTCAGGGCCTCAGTTATCTTCCCAATGAGTTACGTTTGATGGAATGGCATGAATATCCTTTGAAGTCAATGCCAAGGAGTTTTCAACCAGACAACCTTGTGGAACTCATTATGCCTGGCAGCCACATCAAGCAACTACCCAAGGGATTTAGTGTAAGATTTAATTTAGTTTCGATCACAAGTGTACGTGTTTTTGTTGTTTATAATTAGATCATGAAGTTGTTGATATTTTTGTCATTCTTAATTTTGTCACGTACAGAACTTGGGCAGGCTAAAACTCATGGACCTTAGTGAGTTGCAAAACTTAATCAAGACTCCTGACTTCACTGGACTTGCAAATCTTGAGAGGGTGATCTTTCAAGGTTGCACAAGATTGAATGAGGTTCACCCGTCCATTGGTGTTCTCAAACGGCTCACTCTATTAAGTCTGCAAGATTGCAAATGTCTTAATAGCCTTCCACCAGAAATCAATTTGGAATCTCTTGAAGTTTTTATCTTGTCTGGCTGTTCAAGACTCAAAAAGTTGCCAAATATCGGAACAAGTATGACACGTTTGTCGGAGCTTTATTTGGACGGGACTGCCATAGAAGAAATACCATCATCATTTGCGCATTTGAGTGGCCTGACTTTATTGTATCTTCAAGATTGCCACAAATTTTCGAGTTTTCCGAGTGTCATTTGTAGTTTGACATCTCTTGAAGCTCTCGTTCTATCAGGTTTCGGATGCAAGGTTCAAGTTCAACCACATAAATCATTCACAAGGCGTTCCTTGGGCCTGGGCCTCTCACTCATTTTATCAGCAATTGCTTTATGCACATTCACATGGCATTCCTTGGGCCTCTTTCCCATTTTATTGGCAATTGCTTTATGCACATGTTGTTTCTTTATCACCCCACATCCTGAACCAATGCCCAACTTCTTG
>NC_081546.1:3141856-3172249 GCF_901000735.1 Corylus avellana
TAATAAACTTCATTACGTCAATTTTTGCACTTCTTTCCCAAGTGACCTGTCGTTTAGCGGGTCAAGTCACCGGACCAATTAGTCACCAACGTTAACAATTTTGAAATTTCTCGATCGAACTTGGAAATTTCTAGATTTAACGCGTTAAGCTACGGTTTGCTTGCTTTCTCCGGCAAACATCGAAGATTCTTTATATGAAGCAAAGCAATGGTACAGTTTGCTTGCTTCTACCCATTTTATACCGAGTTCATGACTTAACTCTAAACGACCCATGGCTTCCACCAGCAATATTATTCAAACTGGCCCATCAAGTACTTCTTCTTCTTCTTTTCCTAAACCCCAATGGAAATACGAAGTTTTTATTAGTTTCAGAGGGGAAGACACCCGCAATAATTTTACTGACCATCTATACAACGCTTTGGATGATAAAGGGATCGTTACCTTTAAGGACGATCTGGAACTTGAGATCGGAAGACCCATTTCGCTGGAACTCTTGCACGCAATCGAGACATCGAGAATGGCTGTCGTCGTTTTGTCAATAAACTATGCATCTTCCTCGTGGTGCTTGGAAGAACTTGCAAAGATTGTTGAACGCATGAAAGAAGGAGGGATGAGAGTGTATCCCGTTTTCTACCGCTTGGATCCTAGTGTTGTGCGGCATCAGAAGGGCATTTTTGCAGATGACTTTGCTAAACATGAAGAACGTTTCAAGGAGAACATAGAGAAGGTGCAAAGGTGGAGAGATGCTTTGACAGAAGTGGCCAATCTCTCTGGACGCCATTTAGTACTTGACAGGTAGGTAACATTTGTTAAATTATTCATGGTATAAATTTAATCATTTAATTAATATTAATTGAATAATATTTCACGTATTGAGACTCACTTACTAAAAAGGAATTTCAATTCACATGTGAGCGAGAGTGCTAAAATATTAATTAAATAATTAAATTTACCTATTCGACAAGTTATGATTTTACAACATTTACTGAAAATGTATATGCTAAATAGTTTCTAGCTAGTTTCATCATCATGATGGAGTTTTACAAATAGCACTAAATATACATTAATTGCTAGCATATATGCTAGAGTGAAATTTTCAAATTAATTGAGAAATAAATTCAGATAATTATTCAGCTGGTGTACGCCCTTGATAGCATTACATATTCAAAAACCATTCAAACAAATTCAAAATCCCCATAGATTAGGTGATAGATAGCTGGCATCCTGATCATTTTTAGCAAGCTGCCACAGCAGCTCTACATCAGTTGTTGTATTCAATTTTAGAGCTCTCTTTTCTGGGATGAAGAAGCAAATCACCAATACTTGCATATCTCCCCTTTGGGTTTGCATTGACTCACCAAAAGATTTTGGTTCTTTCTTACAGGTCTGAGTCAAATTTTATCAAAGACATTGTTGAAAAGATATCCAATGAATTGAATGATACAAACTTAAGTGATTATTATTATAACAAGGGCCTTGTTGGAATTGAGTCTCGTGTTAACGAAATTATGAATTTGTATATGGATATGGCGTCAAATGATGTTCGGCTTATAGGGATATGTGGGATGAGTGGAATCGGCAAGACAACTCTTGCAGAAGTTGTTTTTGAAAGGATCCGTCCTCAATTTCAAGCTAGCAGCTTTCTCAGGGATGTCAAAAGACATGATTTAGGTCATTCACAAGATCAACTCCTTCAAGATATGAAGTTGAAAAAAAGTAAAAAGCAAAAATGGGAGGAGCTTAAGGGAATCATAGTGACAAGTAATAGACTACGTAACAAAAAGGTTATTATTGTTCTTGATAATGCGGACAAAGAAAAGTTGGAAAAATTAGCAGGGGACCGTGATTGGTTTGGCCCAGGGAGTAGAATCATCATAACTACTGAAGATAAGCGTTTGTTGCAGAAGATATGTAAAGAGGAAAATGTATACAATGCTAAAAAACTGAATGCATCTGATGCTCTGCAGCTCTTTAGTCAAAAAGCCTTTGGCAAACCCCATTGTGAAAAAGATTTATCAGATGTATGCAATGGTTTTGTAAGTTATGTTGATGGCCATCCTTTAGCTCTTAAAATTCTGGGTTCCTCCATGGATGAGAAAACAAAGATAAGACTATGGAAAGCTCAGCTGAAAAGACTAAGAGAAAGTGCTGAACTTCCTAATGACGACAGAATTCAATCGGCACTTAGAATCAGTTACAATGGATTGAGTACTCCAGAGAAAGAACTATTTTTAGACATTGCGTGTTTCTTCAATGGGGAGGACAAAAATCGAATAGCAGATATACTGCGAGAAGGTTCTGCAGATTGCAACCCAGAGATTGATATAAAGACTCTTATTGACAAATCTCTCATTACTATTTTAAGAGGAAAATTGTGGATGCATAATTTACTACAACAAATGGGTTGGGAAATTGTCAATCAGGAATGCATGAAAAGACCTGAAAAGCGCAGTAGATTGTGGCTTCGTGAGGATGCCCTTGAAGTATTAAACAATAGTAAAGTAAGTGTAATAGTATTATAGACATGAACTTAGACAAGTATACATATACATATTGGTACAATTTTTGAAAATTTTTTCTATATCTTTTCCTATATATATTAGTTTAAGTACTGTTCTTGGTTTTCAGGGAACAAATTCAGTTGAAGCCATATTGCTAAATGTACCTTCTCAAGAAGATGTACCTTCTCAAAAAGAAGTATGCTTGAATGCCGACGTCTTCTCAAAGATGAAAAAGCTAAGATTGCTTCAAATTCATAATGTGCAACTTCCTCAGGGCCTCAGTTATCTTCCCAATGAGTTACGTTTGATGGAATGGCATGAATATCCTTTGAAGTCAATGCCAAGGAGTTTTCAACCAGACAACCTTGTGGAACTCATTATGCCTGGCAGCCACATCAAGCAACTACCCAAGGGATTTAGTGTAAGATTTAATTTAGTTTCGATCACAAGTGTACGTGTTTTTGTTGTTTATAATTAGATCATGAAGTTGTTGATATTTTTGTCATTCTTAATTTTGTCACGTACAGAACTTGGGCAGGCTAAAACTCATGGACCTTAGTGAGTTGCAAAACTTAATCAAGACTCCTGACTTCACTGGACTTGCAAATCTTGAGAGGGTGATCTTTCAAGGTTGCACAAGATTGAATGAGGTTCACCCGTCCATTGGTGTTCTCAAACGGCTCACTCTATTAAGTCTGCAAGATTGCAAATGTCTTAATAGCCTTCCACCAGAAATCAATTTGGAATCTCTTGAAGTTTTTATCTTGTCTGGCTGTTCAAGACTCAAAAAGTTGCCAAATATCGGAACAAGTATGACACGTTTGTCGGAGCTTTATTTGGACGGGACTGCCATAGAAGAAATACCATCATCATTTGCGCATTTGAGTGGCCTGACTTTATTGTATCTTCAAGATTGCCACAAATTTTCGAGTTTTCCGAGTGTCATTTGTAGTTTGACATCTCTTGAAGCTCTCGTTCTATCAGGTTTCGGATGCAAGGTTCAAGTTCAACCACATAAATCATTCACAAGGCGTTCCTTGGGCCTGGGCCTCTCACTCATTTTATCAGCAATTGCTTTATGCACATTCACATGGCATTCCTTGGGCCTCTTTCCCATTTTATTGGCAATTGCTTTATGCACATGTTGTTTCTTTATCACCCCACATCCTGAACCAATGCCCAACTTCTTGTTGCCCAAGTCTTTGACAGGTTTAGGCTCATTAACATATCTAGATCTAAGTGACTGCAATCTGGAGGACGGAGATCTCCCCGATGATCTTAGTTGCTTATCTTCATTGCAGTCTCTAAATTTGAGCAACAACCATTTTACATGCCTGCCTCACAGCGTTTCTCAGCTTTCTAAGCTTAAATTTCTTTACCTGGACAAGTGTAGCAGGCTTAAATCGTTGACTAATATTCCGTTGAGTACAGAGTATGTAATGGCACGAGAATGCACTTCACTGGAAAATTATTCAAATCAAGTTATAGTGTGGACTTCAGGTGAAAAAGGATTCACATTTGTTGACTGCCTCAGCTTGGGGGACGATGAAGAATGCAAACTTAGTACTGTTTCCGACCAGTTTGAGCTTGTTAAAAAGCTGCTTAATTTGGAAACCATACACTTGCAGCCATTGTGGCAAAGATTCGTGGAGCAGCAAATGGTTTCTCTCTCTCTCTCTCTCTCTCTCTCTGAAAATCCTTTTACATTTAGTACTGTTTCCGACCAATTCGAGCTTGTTAAAAAGCTGCTTAATTTGGAAGCCATACACTTGCAGCCATTGTGGCAAAGATTCATGGAGGACCAAATGGTTTCTCTCTCTCTCTCTCTGTGTGAAAACCTTTTTACTTTTACTATTTTGCAGGAGCAAATTGATCCAAGCAGAGGATTTCATTGCGTTTTCCGTCAAACTGAAATTCCAAAGTGGTTCATCTATTAGAACCCTGAAGGGTCATCTGTACCAATCCTGCTACCGCTCGATCTGTATAAAAATAGCAGATGGAGAGGAATTGCGTTGTGCACTATTTTTGAAATGGACAAAAAATTGAACAATGAGGACTCTGCTGGTGAGGATTCAGAAAGTGCTCATGAGTTAATATGTCGCTTGGACATGGATGGAGGTGTTGTAGATTCTCCCCTCGTTTTTACCCTCCCTAAAGACAAATTCAATCGGCATGGCTCGTTTGGACTTTGGATATATATACCGCATGCCAAGTTTAGGAGCCATTTAGATGTGCGCGGCTGCATTAGCCCTTCAATTACAACCAACTGCCCATATATTGAGATTAAACTGTGCGGTGCACGTTTAGTATACGAGGAAGATATGGCAGAGTTTGTCCAAAATATATGCCATAAATATTTTGAGAGCCCTGATGACCTACGTCAATGTCATCAAGAATTCATAGACTCTCATAACAACACTTCCCAAATTGACTCCATCTCCTGGCTGAAAATAGAGCTCAAGTCATTGCTTTCAATGTTGTATCAGGTCTCTCCCACTCCCTATATACCATTTCTTCACTCAAAACCATTAATTTCCGTTTTTTTTTTCTTTCACTCACACTCACTGAACACTTTCTATATATGTATTTGGGTGGGTATTTTACAGGGAGACCCTGCACGAAACCACTGGTACGATTATATATTTCCTCAAATTTCGCTTCCCAGATGGTTTAGTTATCAAAATTTTGTGTCCGACATAAGAATGCAGCTGCCTCCAGATTTGCATAACAATACGAGATGGATGGGATTCTCAGTATATACTTTGTATACTCTGTACAAGCAACCAGATGGTTCCGGTCAGGATTCAACAATTTTTTTAAGTTTTTCTGGTCGTTCAGCTGGTGAAGCCACTTTTGCCCCTTACCGGGCCTTTACGCTGTCTAGAGACAAGTTTTTTGGGGCTCGTCGACTTTTGGTATTTTATATACCATGCCTGCCATTTGGGTTGAATCAGTATAGTGAGATTTGGGTTTCATTCCAAAGCAATAAACCAGATGTAGTGAAGATTGAAATGTGTGGAATCCGTCTTGTATACGAGGAAGATATTGAAGAGTTTGTGGAAACGTTAGCCCAGTGCATGTTAGAGTGCCCAAATGTGTATAATGAATCTTATCACCTAAATCTTTTAGAGCAAGTTAAAGAATTGCAAGGCTGCGACCATGGAAAAGATTCTAGTTGCTCTTTCTCATTGCAAAGGTTAATTAATGTTTACTGGAAACGATTTTGTTATCATACGTACGTACGTGCATGATCATGACAACTGCATCATATATCATATTTCTAAGCAAATTGTAAAATATGTTGTTATATATATATATACTTGCAGGAGGCCTCCCATGCCAAAGCTTCTTCCAAGTAATGAAAATGTAGCAGAGGATTCAAATCGGGCAGGTACTTCAACATCTTTAATTTTAGGCGTGCCGTTACGGGATGAGCAATGTGGAAGTACTTCATCAATAGGCATGCTTGAATATTGGTTCAAATTATACTTGGAGGTCTCTCTCTCTCTGTGTCTCTCTCTGACACAAACATTTTACACAACAAAAGTCAAGCTTTGATTTACAAACATTTAATTTCTACATGTTTTTCAGCACACCCACAGCAACCGCAACTTATTCAATCTTTGTTGTCCTCAAAGTGAAATCCCACAGTGGTTCCGCCATAAGAGTGATAGGCGCTCGGTGGGAATCCTTCTACCTCCAAACATGTATTATGATCCTGATTGGCTGGGATTTGCTGCATGTGCTGTTTTCTCATTTCACAAGCATCCAACTGCCATAAATTTGGATTCGGGATTTCCTCATCGCTTCATGTGTCATTTGGAAACCAACCTTGGTTGTGTGAGTCCGTTATTTGAGTATTGCATCTGTGAAGCTGAAGTACGAATTTACGAACGTTCATTCATTTGGGTGTTCTTTCTACCACGTTGGTTGGCTTCACAGTGGTGGAGTCGCGTCAATTGGGTTAACTTCTCGTTTATAAGTGATAGTGAACATGTGTCGGCGCTCAAGTGTGGGGTTGATCTTGTATACCGGGAGAATATGGAAGAGTTTAATACTACATATGTACAACTCATGACCTCGTTTGTTGACCGTGTGAAGGACATCCGTAGGTCTCTCTCTCTCCCTTAATGGAGAACCAAGCTCATATGGAAACAAATCCCACACGCCAGCCACACTTCAACCAACGGCTACAGCACACAAGGCAACCCACAGGACAGCCACAAATCAAGCAACGGCTACAACACACAAGGAAACCAAAATCAAATCAAGCAAATCATTCTAGAAAAGAAAACTCTCTTTCATTGTGTATTCCCTTGCCTAATTTGTAACCGCAAATACTTTGTATATATACCCAATCATAACAATGAAATAAGCAAGCTGAAAATATTCAACAAACATCTACTATTATATGGTATCAGAGCCATAAACAAGCGACCCACGTCGTTCTTGCTGCCGATCCTTTTTTTTTTTTTTTTTTCATTGAAACCTTTTCTCAAACACCTTGCAGCAACTTCGAAATGACCTCCTCATCCACCACAGCTAACCCAACCACGACCGATCTCACCCCAAATTCAACCACAACCAATATTACCCAAACACAGCAACCCATTCCCATCACCCAACTCTCAAGCTTTGCCCAATCCATTACCAAACTCAACAAAGGAAATTATATGACCTGGCGTGGTCTTGTAGAGCCCTTCCTCAAAGGTCACGACCTATATGGCTTCCTTGATGGCACCAAAACCCCACCAAGCCCACACACCCCCACCTCTCCAAACGGCACACCCACTGTCTCCACCGATCCATGGTGGCTTCGCCAAGATCAATTGATCCTCAGTATGCTCATGTCATCCATATCTGATGACATGCTGCCTCAAGTCCTTGGTTGCAAAACTGCCCAAGAATTATGGAAGACGCTTGATCAGACATTTACATCCGAGTCACAAGCCCGCACGTTGAACCTTCGACTTCAACTCACGACGGCTAAGAAGGGAAACCTGAGTGTTTCCGACCATTTCTATAAAATCAAACAAATTGTCGCAACTCTTGCCGTGGCCGGCCATCCAGTCAGTGACTCTGAATTCACAGCCTCTTTGCTCGGTGGTCTGGGTCCTGAATACGACCCCTTTGTGACCTCAGTCACCACGCGTGTAGAGCCCCTTTCCATGGATACTTTGTTTGGGCATCTTCTTGCCCATGAAGCTCGCCTTGCTCAGCACCATCAAATTGACCCCCTATCCAAACAGCCAACATCGCCGCTCGGAACTCCAATCCTCACCGTGGCCGTGACCATCACAGACGTTTCCCACGCTCCTCCGGCCAAGGGTTCCGTTCAAGGGGGCGTGCACATCAGCTCCAAGCTTCGGCTTCTAGAAGTCAGGGAGGAATGGGTCACTCCTCAAATTATCATCCCTCCATGGGCCCTCCCAGATCTAGCCCGCATGTGGGCTCTAGACCCACATGCCAAGTTTGTGGAAAATTGGGCCATTCTGCCCTAAATTGCTACCACCGTTTTGATCAAGCCTACCAGGCTACTGGCCCAAATTTGACAGCATACACAGCTGCATCATCCTCCTATAGGGACCTAAATTGGTATCCGGACACTGGTGCCACCCACCATGTCACCTCCGATCTCAACAACCTGAGCCTTCACTAGGAAACATATGATGGACCCGATGAGATCCAAGTGGGCAATGGTACCCGTTTGGCCATCAAAAACACTGGCATTTCTAAACTCTCTCCTCAATTTATTTTACGTCATGTTTTGCATGTTCCTAAAATTACTAAGAATTTACTTTCAGTACAAAAATTTAGTGCTGATAATAATGTTTCTATGGAATTTCACCCTTCTTATTTTTTTGTTAAGGATTGCATGTCCGGGAAAGTACTACATCACGGTCTGAGTAGAAATGGCTTATATCATTGGTTCCCTCCTTCAACTGCACCACCATGCATCTTTCTTAGTGAACGTACCACCTTTGTGAACTGGCACGCCCGCCTTGGACATCCTGCCGATCGCATAGTCCACCATGTCGTCTTCACTTTTAATCTTTCCGCTACATCCAATAAGAAGCCCATTGTTTGCCCTGCCTGTCAGCGCGGCAAAAGTCATCAGCTTCCATTTTCTCTATCTGAAAATAAATCAAGTGTCCCACTTGAATTAGTGTTTTCCGATGTTTGGGACCTTCCCCTCTTTTATTCAATAATGGTGCACGCTATTATGTGATATTTGTTGATCACTTTAGTAAATTTACTTGGTTTTACCCAATTACATGCAAATCTGATGTTTTCTCTATTTTTCCCAAATTTCAGGCTTATGTCGAACGCCTTTTTGATCGTAAAATCAAATCCATCCAAACGGATGGTGGTGGTGAATTTCAAAAATTACGTCATCTCTTTGCCTCTCATGGCATTCACCATCGGATTACGTGCCCACATACTCACCAACAAAATGGGTCTGTGGAACGTAAACACCGACATATTGTAGAAATGGGCCTCACACTCTTAGCCCATTGCTCCGCTCCACTTAATTATTGGGCTGAAGCTTTTCAAACAGCATGTTACCTTATTAATCGACTCCCTACACCCGTCCTTAACAATACATCTCCCTTTCAAAAATTGTTCAACCTTCGGCCTAACTACAACTTTATGCGAGTGTTCGGTTGTGCTTGTTGGCCTCATCTTCGGCCCTATAACAAGCATAAACTTGACTTTCGCTCCGACACATGCATCTTTATCGGCTATAGTCCCTCTCATCGTGGCTACCAATGCCTACACCCACCGACTGGACGCATTTATATTTCTCGCAACGTTATCTTTGACGAATCATCTTTTCCCTTCACTTCCATCTCCCCTCCCCCACACACTTCTTCTCCTCCCTCTCACACCACTATCTATCCTCCCCTCCTTCCCGACACCCCCATCCCCACATGTCACCCACTCTCTCCAAATCGCGAAGATCCAACCTCATTCCCTGTCATCCCGCCTACCCCTCCCACTCCTCCAACATCGAATCCTACTAACATCACTTCTTCTCCCTTGCAGGTTTTACCCGATCATTCGGATGCCCCGCCTGTGTTGCCTCCCCCTCAACATAGTATGCAGACTCGCTCGAAGAACAACATCTTCAAACCGAAGACTCTTCCCGACGGCCTCATCCGCTACTCGCTCCCTAAAGCTCTCATTGCTACCGCTAGCTCAGATGACATTGAACCTACCTCCTACACTACTGCCTCCAAGCACCCAGCCTGGCGTGACGCCATGAATATTGAGTTTGATGCCCTCCTCAGCAACGGCACTTGGACTCTCGTTCCTCAAACTTCCAAAATGAATGTTGTTGGTTGCAAGTGGGTTTTCCGTCTCAAACGCAAAGCTGATGGCTCTATTGATCGTCACAAAGCACGCCTAGTTGCCAAGGGTTTTCACCAACAACCAGGCATTGACTTTGGCGAGACCTACAGTCCAGTTGTCAAACCCACCACCATTCGCCTGGTCCTCTCCCTTGCCATATCTGCTGGCTAGCCCATCCGTCAAATTGATGTTCATAATGCCTTCTTACATGGCTGGCTCTCCGAGGATGTGTACATGGCTCAACCTCCTGGCTTCATCCACCCTCAGTTTCCTCATCATGTCTGCAAGCTCCACAAAGCACTCTACGGCTTAAAACAAGCCCCTCGTGCTTGGTACTCCCTTCTCAGCGATCGTCTTTTGGAGCTTGGATTCGTTGGCTCCCACTCCGACTCTTCCCTATTCATCCGTCGCACCCCTCCGGAGATCACTTATGTCCTCATCTATGTGGATGACATCCTCATCACCAGCTCCCTTCCTCAAGGGACAGACTCACTCCTGCAGTCCCTTCGAGATGATTTTGCTATCAAGGACCTTGGACCTCTCCACTACTTTCTTGGCATGGAAGCTATCTCCACCTCCGATGGAATTTTTTTATCTCAACAACGCTACATCCTTAACCTTCTCCGCAAGAGAAACATGTCCGAGGCCAAGCCTGTCAAGACTCCTATGTCTACAGCACACACCCTCACCCTACTAGCCGGAGATACACTCATTGATCCATCTCCCTATCGCAGCCTTGTCGGTGCCCTCCAGTATTTGTCCCTAACTCGACCCGACATATCTTTTGCCGTTAACAAAGTTTCTCAATTCATGCATCGGCCAACCTCCCTTCACCTGCAGGCTGTCAAACGCATCCTACGGTATCTTAAATCCACCATCTCCTATGGCTTGCTCCTTCGTCGCTCTCCATCTCACACCCTCCAAGCCTATTCGGACGCCGACTGGGCCGGTTGCCCCGATGATCGCAAATCCACCGGCGGTTTTTGTATCTTTCTTGGCCCTAATCTTATTTCTTGGTCCTCTCGCAAACAACGCACAGTTGCCCGCTCCAGCACTGAATCTGAATATCGCACCCTTGCTACCACTGCGACTGAACTTCTTTGGCTTCAATCTCTGCTCCGCGACCTTGGTATCTTTCTCCCTTCACCCCCAACCCTTTGGTGTGACAACATTGGTGCCACATACCTCTCTGTCAATCCTGCATTTCATGCTCGCACCAAGCATATTGAAATTGACTTTCATTTTGTTCGTGATAAAGTTGCGGCTAAAACACTAGCAGTACGCTTCATCTCAAGCAAAGATAACTTAGCCGACATCTTTACTAAACCCACTGCATCCTCTCCTTTTTCCCTCATGCGCACCAAGCTCAACATAGTATGCCACTTGTCTCGCTTGAGGGGGCGTAATGGAGAACCAAGCTCATATGGAAACAAATCCCACACGCCAGCCACACTTCAACCAACGGCTATAGCACACAAGGCAACCCACAGGACAGCCACAAATCAAGCAACGGCTACAACACACAAGGAAACCAAAATCAAATCAAGCAAATCATTCTAGAAAAGAAAACTCTCTTTCATTGTGTATTCCTTTGCCTAATTTGTAACCGCAAATACTTTGTATATATACCCAATCATAACAATGAAATAAGCAAGCTGAAAATATTCAACAAACATCTACTATTATATCCCTGAACTATCGTTCCCTACTCTGGGGGAGCAAATGCACTACTTTGAGGACCCAGACCCTCACAGAAGGGGCCCGCTGGTAAGAATTCTGATGATCCGATCCACACCCTCACAATCATCTCTCTCTCTCTCTCACTCACTCATCGGACACATACGTACTATAATTAATTTCTATTTTTACAGGACTTTCACCCGTCCTCCGAATTTAGTTATTGCTTCCCTCCAAGTAAGATAACCCAGGTGTGGTTCAGTCCTCAAAGTCGTGGGCACTCGGTGACAATTGACATACCACCAAATTTGTACAATGACAACAATTGGATGGGACTCGCTCTCTGTATTTCTTTTTCAATGGACGGGGATCCAGAAACCATCAATGACAATTGGGTTTCAAAAATTCCGCACTTCATATACAGTGTATTCCGAACGAGTGAAGCTGGTCTGGATGATTATGTCCTGATGTGGGAAACCAATAAAGCAGAAATCATATGGTTAATTGAGCTAGGCCGATTCATTTGTATAAACTACTAACCGGGTCACAAATTTAAGTACGTGTTGCGTCAGTGCAGCCGCATTGAAGCTTCATTTGTAAGTGATTGGCCAGGTGTGACGGTGCAGAAATGTGGGCTTCGTCTTTTGTACAAGCATGATCGGGTAGAATTTGAGCAAAAACTAGAACACTGCAACGCCTTGATTTTTGAATATGTGGATTCTATTGCTCAATTTAGATCTGATCTAGCAAAAATATGTGGCCAAAACCCAGATCATGATGTAGAAGTTGGACTCGTACCAACTGACTACTCTATGAAGGGCTTCTTGTCTGAAATATCTATAAGATCTATTGATCAAGCGGAGCCTGATCAACTCGACAAAAGTGACCTATTGGTAAGAAATTATATATCATGAGTATCTGAGAATTATATATATATATATATATATATATATTCAACTCGGCAAATATTACCATCTATATATTCATTTTACAGGACTTTGATGGATGCTCTGAATTCAACTTGTGTTTGCCTCCAAGAGAAATCCTACAGTGGTTCAGCCACCGTAGTATTGAGCCGTCAGTGAAAATTGATGTCCCCACAAATTGGTACGATGACAGTGGTTGGATGGGACTATTTCTATGTGCTTTTTTTTTCAGTCCATGAGGATCAAACGGCCATCCTTGAAAATCCCGATTCAGCAATTTCTCACCAACTAAATTGTTATTTGGAAAGCAATGTAGCTGCCCCGGAGCAAGGAGGAGTAGTACTCCATGTCCATGGCACCACTAAAGAAGAATTGAGGCGGCTATATATAAAAGATGAATTTCTTTGGCTGTCATATATTCCACGTGGGTCATTACCAGATTGGTTGAATCAATGCGGTTGCCTGGAGGCTTCATTCTTAAGCGATCGGCCAGGTTTAATGGCCCAGAAATGTGGGCTTCGTTTCTTCCACTTGCATGACGAGGAGTTCGAGAAAATAATATTCAGTTGGGGATTCTATCCATCAATACCTATTCCTGAAGGCGGCGAAAGTGGTGGACCACCGGGACCCTGCAATAATTATCAAAGCAACCGGACGGTAATTAAGAAACCATTCGAGTACTTGATTTATTTTCTCTCCTTTTCTTTATTAACAATTCTATTTTAATTTACAGGATTTTGATCCATGTCTTGTCTATAACTCTTGTTTTCCTCCAAATGAAATTTTGGAGTGGTTCAGCTATCGAAGTGATGAGCTCCAATTGACAATCTCTCTACCTCCGAATTTGGACAATGATCCTACTTTGATGGGACTTGCCTTCTGTGTTTCCTTCTCACTCGAAGAACATTGTACTCTTCCTGCTTGCAACCTTATTTGTCAGTTGGAAATCGCTGTTGGTCGTCTGAAACCTCCTCATATGTATTGCCTCACTAAAGAAGATCTCACGTTGTTACGGCTAGATGGATTCATTTGGCTGTCTTATATACCACTTGGGTTGTTTCCAAATTGGTTAATTAATCAGAGCAGTTTCATTAAGGCTTTAATTGAGACCGATTACCAAGGTTTGACCGTGCAGAGGTGTGGTTTCCGTCTTTTGTACCAAAACGATGAGATAGAGTTTGAGGAAATGGTAAGACAATTAAGCCAAACCCAAGAAATTATCGATCAATTAACGATTAATGCCAATGAAAAGACGGATGACAAAGCAGCTGAGGCCAGCACAAGTTGTACAACCAGCAGCTCTGATGGTCTGGGGCGTAAAGATAAGGGCAAGAGAATTGTAGAATAACCTCCCCACTACTTGGGCTAGCTGTTGCTTTTGTTAATTAGGGGGCTCTTCCTTCTACACTTCTAGTATGTCATCTATTCCTCTAGTGTTTCTATAATAATTCTATTAAAAGAAACTCATCGTTTGTACTGCCTAAATACATAAGAAACAATTTATTCTTCATAAAAAAGAAAGAAAAAAATGTCTACCAGAAAATGAATCTTCTCAATTCAAGTAAAATATATAGAGAATTTAGAGTTACATTCACCTTGTAATGAAGATTTTTGCCCATATTATTTAGTTTTTCGGAGACAAACTTTGTCCTGCTGTACATCGTTTGTGATTTCCAACTTCGGAGAAAGTTACCAAAATTATAAGAATAATTACTGTAATTCCCTATTATTCTTTGCAGTTAAGTGTACTTTCAATTCATTGCCAAATGCATTTTCATTTGGCCTGTTAGTTTAGTGCTTTACAGTCAATAGGGATTCTCGCATCACCAGTACTACAAGCAAGGACGGATATTTCCTCACATTTTGCTGCGTTGATTGCTTTAAGGAGAAACTGGAACCAAACAAAGGCTTGATAGAAACTTAAGAACAGTTTACTAGGATTAGTCCCAATTCTTCATCTCTTTATATATATATATATATATATATATATATATATATATAAAATAAAAGTAACACGTGATTTGTTGCACTCAGTAATGATAGATGTCCAGTCAATTTTTTACCGTGGCAAGCTCATAATATATGGGTTAACTACACTTACCCTCTTTAACTATCTTCTTTTTTGCAATATTTTTTCAATGTTTCAATATTTGCAAAATGCCATCCAATCCATCATTGGGTCCTAATGTCCCTCTTCTCTTACCCAAAATAACAAACATACTCTTTATAATATAAAAAAAGACTAGCATATATTGTTTTTCTGAATTTTCAAAAATAAACAACATACATGTCGGATACATGTAGAAGCAGCACATGGCGCATAGTGACCAGGGGCGGACCTGTACATAGGTCCCAAAATTTTAAAATTACCCTTAAAATTTAAAATTTTACTCTTAAAATTTATAGGTTTTTCCGAAATGTTCCCCCAAAAATTAAATTTTTACACTTTGTCCCCCACTCTTAATTGACTAGTTCCGCCCCCGATAGTGACCAATGTAGCATATCACATACTCTTTACATGTAGATTCACACTATTCAAGCTTTCTTCTGTAAGTAGGACAATGACACATGCATTGACAATGCTAGGTATATCTCAGAAAAACTAAATAATATGTGAATTATCTTTATGACAAAGTGGATGTAACTCTAAATTAAACCCTCGAGAAAATGAATCAAGATCTTTTATATTTCACTTAAAATGAAGAAGCTAGATTCATTTTATGGCGCCCAGATTAAATTTTATAGATCTAATCATAATTATAAAATAAATATAAATTATCAGCTGTGTCTAAGAAATTCTAGATAGGTGCCACCCAATCAAATACCGACATTTTTTCTGAAGAATATATTGTTTATGACGTATTTAGACAGTAAAAATGAAGAGTTTCTTTTAATAAACTCATGATAGAAACTAGAGGAATAGAGGACTTACGATAAATCAAGAAAGAATTAACAAAAGCAGCAGCCCAAGTAGACGAGAGGTTATTTTTCTACGATTCTTTTGCCCTTATCTTCAAGCCTCAGACCATCAGAGTTGCTGGTTGTACTGGGCTCAGTTGCTTTGTCCATGTGATTTTGCTTAACCTTCTTCGCATTGGCATGAATGACATCCCACACTTCTGACAACGATGATGTGCAGTGTCTTATTGTTTCCTTAAACTCTGTCTCTTTGTTCTGGTACAAAAGACGGAACCCACACTCCTTCACGGTCAAGCGTAGGCTGGTACAAAAGTCGGAACCCGCACTTCTGCAATAGGTCTTAATTGAAGCCTTAATGAAACTGCTCTCATTCAACCAGTTTGGAAACGAGCCACGTGGTATATAAGACAACCAAATGAATCCACCTAGCTGTAACAGCACGAGATCTTCTTTAGTGAAGTGATACATATGGAGACGTTCCAAACTTCCAATATCGGTTTCCAACCGACAAATAAGGGTGCAATCAACAGTACAATGCTTCTTGACTGAGAAAGAAACACAAAGAGCAAGTCCCATCCAAGTACAATCATCGTACAAATTTGGAGGTAGACGAATTGTCACTGGGGGCTTATTACTCCGATGGCTGAACCAATTCAGAATGTCATTTGGAGGAAAACAAGAGTTATAGACAAGGCATGGATCAAAGTCCTGTACATAAAATAGAAATATTGTGTATGATGAGTGAGAGTGAAAGAAAGGAGAGGAAATCAAATACTCATATATAGTTTTTTAATGAAAAATGCCGGGTTTTTCCAAATTTTCTCAGAAAGTTAGTTCTCAATGTGTATTAATTTATTGTGTCTGTATTTGAGAGGTTTGTGTCTCACATTGACAAAGTACAAATTACAAGAATAGTTAATATATCTAAGTGAACCCAAACTCAATAGTATAAATTTTTGGGCTAGAAGTAGTGTCTAATATATATGTATACTAACTTATTCTTCTTGTTTGGCTCCCTTGAGATTTCTCTCCCCAATGGTTACCAACTTTCTGAAATTAATTTTGAGACCTTACGGGAAGGTTGCTTTGGTTGCGAGGAAATAGTACCTTTTTCCAGGGTTGATTCTTAGCTCCACTACTTTCGCTTTTTGATGGATGGAATCCCCGATTTTCAGAAACCAAGCAGCAACGGAATATTATTTTCTCAAACTCCTCCATATCATGCGCGTGGAAGAAACGAAGCCCACATCTCTGTACCATTAAACCTGGCCAATCGCTAAAGAATAAAGCCTCCAGGCAAGTGCATTGATTCAACCAATCCGGTAATGACCCAAGTGGAATATATGACAGCCAAATAAATTCATCTTTTATATATAACCGCCTAAATTCTTCTTCAGTGGTGCCATGGACATGGAATTGTAGCTCCGGGCCAGCTACATTGCTTGTCAAATAACAAATAAGTTGGTGAGAAAATAATGCTGAATCGGGATTTTCAAGGATGGCAGTTTGATCCTCATGGACTGAAAAATAAGCACATAGAAAAAGTCCCATCCAACCACTGTCATCGTACAAATTTGTAGGTTGTACATCAATTGTCACTGACGACTCATTACTAGAGTGGCTGAACCAATATAGGATTTCTCTTGGAGGGAAACACAAACTGTATTCAGAGCATCCATCAAAGTCCTGCAAAATGAATGTATAGAAGGTGTGGTGTGGTGTGCATTAGTCAGGGAGAGAGACAAAGAAAGAGAGGGAGGGTTTATGGCAAAATTTGAAGAATGGCATGCATACTCATAATTTCTTACCAATAGGTCTCTTTTGCATAGTTGAGCAGGTCTTTCAAAGAATTCCAATGGGGAGAGAGAGTAGACAGTTGGGTTTTGCTCAATTATTTTGTCTCGATCAAGGATAAATTGATGCAAAGACTCCGCATGTTTAAAAATCAAGGCGTCGCAGTGTTTTAATTTTTGCTCAAATTCTACCTGATCATGCTGGTACAAAAGACGAAGCCCACATTTTTGCACTGTCACACCTGGCCAATCACTTACAAATGAAGCTTCAATGTGGCTGCACTGGCGCAACATATCCTTAAATGGCTCACCCGGTACGTAGGATATCCAAATGAATCGACCTAGACTAATTAACCACACAATTTCTTCTCTTGTGGTGCCACAAGCCCCGAAAAAATTATCCAGACTATCTATATTTGTTCGGAATTGACAATGTAGGAAGTGCCCAATTTTTGAAAGCCAAGTGTGAAGGATGGTTTCTAGATCCCCGCCAATGGAAAAACAAGCACATAGAGCGAGTCCCATCCAATTGTTATCATTGTACAAATTTGGTGGTATGTCAATTGTCACTGAATACCCCGAATTTTTATGACTGAACCACTCTTGAGTTACTTTACTCGGAGGGAAGCAATAATTATAATGCATGGACGGATGAAAGTCCTGTAAGATAAAAATAGTGTCGAATCAGAGAGAGATAATTGTGAGGATGTGGATCGATCATTAGAATTCTTACCAGCGGGCCCGTTTTGTAACCCGTGTCGTAGAAGCGATGGTGTGGGTGTGGGTGTGGATCCCCCTGAGCAATGGGCAACATTCTTTTCTTTTTCCTTGTGCAAATGGGCAACCTTTTATCATCATAAATGGTCAATCTTTCACAGACTGCGCCCTCCATACAAGAGCTACGTATGTCCTTCAAATAGACATCAACCGAGGTTATGAGTTGTACAATTGTACGATTAAACTCTTCCATATTTTGCCGGCCTACAAGACCAACCCCACACTTGAGCGCTGAGACATCTGGACTATCGCTTAGAAACCGGAACTCAGCCCAAGTGACTTGACTCCAGTGATGTGAAAACGCCCCACGTGGAATGAACAACACCCACAGGAATGCACGTTGGTATAACGAAATTAATACCTCGTCTTCACTGATGCTATACTCCCATAACGGACTCATGCAACCAAGGTTGGTTTCCAAATGACACATGAAGCGATGAGGAAATCCCGAATCCAAATTTATGGCAGTTGGATGCTTGTGAAATGAGAAAACAGCACACACAGCAACTCCCATCCAATCAGGATTATTATACAAATTTGGAGGTAGCGGCATTCTCACTGTGGGCCTATCTCTCTGATGGCAGAACCACTGTGGGATTTCACTTTGAGGAAAACAATGTCTGAATACGGCGCCGATAACGTTAACGTTGTAGTAGTAGTCCTGAAAAACACTTGATTAGAAATTAATGTTTGTGTATGGTACAAAAAACAAAAAAGAAATTAATGTTTATGTTCAGTTTGTGCGTGCGTGTGCGTTAGAGAGAGAGAGAGAGAGAGAGAGAGAGACCTGCATGTATGTTTTGAACCAATATTCAAGGATGGCTATTGACGAAGTACTTCCACATTGCTCATCCCGTAACGGTACGGCTAAAACTAAAGATGTTGAATTGCTTGAAGTGCCTACTTGATTTGAAAATGTTTCGGGTGAAGTACAACCCTCCTCTGCTACATTTTCAATAAGCTCTGGCATGGGAGGCTTCCTGCAAAATATATAAGAATATCTATATATTTCACAATTCGCTTATTCAAGCAATTAGTATGATAAGAAAATTGTTTCCAGTGAACATTAATTTACCTTTGCAATGAGAAAGAGCAACTAAAATCTTTTCCATGGTCGCAGCCTTGTAGTTCTACAACTTGAGCAAAAAGATTTCGGTAATAAGATTCATGATACTCATCTGGGCACTCTAACATGCACTGGACTAACGTTTCCACAGACTCTTCAATATCTTCCTCGTATACAAGACGGATTCCACACCTTTCAACCTTCACTACACCGGCGTTATTGCTTTGGAATGAGGCCCAAAGCTCGCTACACTGATTCAACCCAAATAGCACGCGTGGTATATAAAATACCAAAAGTCGACGTGACCCGGAAAAAATGTCTTTAGACAGCGGAAAGGCCATGTAAGGTGCAGAAGGAGCTTCCCCGACAGAAAGACCAGAAAAACTTAAAATAATTGTTGAATCCTGACCAGAACCAGCTGGGTGCTTGTACACAGAATACAGAGCATATACAGAGAATCCCATCCATCTCGTATTGTTATGCAAATCTGGAGGCAGCTGCATTCTTATGTCGGACACAAAATTTTGATCACCGAACCATCTGGGAATCGAAATACGAGGAAAGATATAATCGTACCAGTGGTTCCGTGCTGGGTCTCCCTGTAAAATACAAACTGTGAGAGAAAAATAGATACACAAATTTTATGTTTTTCAGTGAAGAAATATAGGGAGAGACCTGATACAATATTGAAAGCAGAGTCTTAAGCTCTCTTTTCAGCCTGGGCTTCGAGTCACTTTCACCAATATTGGAATAGTCCATATGACAGTTTATGAATTCTTGATGACGTTGAAGTACGTCATCAGGGCGCCCGAAAAGTCCCTGGCTCAAATTTTGGACAAACTCTACCATATCTTCCTCGTATACTAAACGTGCACCGCACAGTTTAATCTCAACATTTGGGTTGTTGCAGGTAATTGAAGGGCTAATGCAGCCACGTACATCTAAACGTTCCCTACACCTTGCTTGCGATATATATAGCCAAAGTCCAAACGAGCCAGGCCGATCGTACTTGTGAGGGAAGGTAAACACCAGGGGAGAATCTACAACACCTCCATCCATGTCCAAGCGACATATAAACTCATGAGAACATTTTGAATCTTGAACAGCAGAGTCCTCATTGTTCAAATTTTTATCGACTTCAAAAACAGTACACAACGCAATTCCTCTCCAACTGCTATTTTCATACAAGTCGGGCGGTAGCGGAATTGGTACAGATGACCCTTCTCGGTTCTGATGGGTGAACCACTTTGGAATTCGAGTTTGACGCAAAAAGCCATGAAATCCTTCGCTTTGATCAATTTTCTCCTGCAAAATAGTACACGGGAAAAAGTAAAAACATTTTCAGTGAGTGAGAGACAGAGAGGGAGAGAGAGAGAGAGAGAGAGACCATTTGCTCATCCATGAATCTTTGCCACAATGGCTGTAAGTGTATATTTCGCACATTAAGTGTCTCATAAACAAGCTCGAATTGGTCGGAAACAGTACTAAGTTTGCATTCTTCATCGTCCCCCAAGCTGAGGCAGTTAATAAACGTGAATCCTGTTTCACCTGAAGTCCACACTATAACTTGATTTGAATAATTTTCCAATGAAGTGCATTCTCGTGCCATTACAGATTGTGTACTTAACGGAATATTTGTCAATGATTTAAGCCTGCTACAATTGTCCAAGTAAAGAAATTTAAGCTTGGAAAGTCGAGAAACGCTGTCAGGCAAGGATGTAAAATGGTTTTTGCTCAAATTTAGAGACTGCAGTGAAGATAAGCAACTAAGATTATCGAGGAGAGCCCCATCATCCAGATTGCAGTCACTTAGATCTATAGATACTAATGAGCCTAAACCTGACAAAGACGGGGGCAACAAGAAGTTGGGCTCTGGTTCAGGATGCTGTGCAATAAAGAAACAATATGTGCATAGAGCGATGAGGCCCAAGGAATGCCATGATTTATGTGGTTGAACCTTGCATCCAGACAGAATGAGAGTTTGAAGAGATGTCAAACTACAAATGACACTCGGAAAACCTGATAAGTTGTTGCAGTCTTGAAGATTCAATAAGGTGAGACCAGTTAGATGCTCAATTGATAATGGTAGTTCCTCTATGGCAGTCCCACCCAAATAAAGCTCCGACAAACGTGTCATACTTCTTTCAATCTCTGGAAACTTATTGAGTCTTGAACAGCCAGATAAGATAAACACTTCAAGAGATTCCAAATTGAGCTCTCGTGGAAGGCTATCAAGACATTTGCAATCTTTCAGATTTAATAGAGTAAGACGCTTGAGAACTCCAACAGATGGGTGAACCTCATACAATCTTATGCAACCTTGAAAAATCACCCTCTCAAGATTTGCAAGTTTGGTGAAGTCCGGAGTCTTGATTAAGTTTTGTGAGTCACTAAGGTCCATGACTTTTAGCTTGCCTAAGTTCTGCGACAAAAGAATGAAAAAATATTTAGGAAATTAAGCTGTCAAGAACCTCATCATTAAAAACAAACAAAAAAAAAACACTTGCATAAGTAAAAATCTTACACTAAATCCCTTGGGTAGTTGCCTAATGTGGCTGCGAGGCATAATGAGTTCAACAAGTTTGTCTGGTTGAAAGCTCCTTGGCAATGACTTCAAAGGATATTCATGCCATTCCATCAAACGTAACTTATTGGAAAGATAAGAGAGGCCTCGAGGAAGTTGCACATTATGAATTTGAATAAATTTTAGGTTTTCCATCTTTGAGAAAGCTTCAGCATTCAGATGTTCTTCTTTATGTGGGGGCGTGTTTAGCATTATGCCTTCAACCGCTGTAGTTCCCTAATATATAACCAAGAACAATGAAATTAGCTAATGTAGCAAAGATTTGCAAGATTGTAGAAATATATGCCCTAAGTTATGTCTATAATACTAATTCACTTACGGTGTTCTTCTTTAGTACATGATGGACATCTTTCCAAAGCCATAACCTACTGCGTCCTCCTGGCTCTTGGGATTCTTGATGAACAATTTCCCAACCCATTTCTTGTAATAAATTATGCATCCACAATTTTCTCTCTAAAATAGTAATGAGAGATTTGTCCACAAGAGTTTCTATATCAATCTTTGGGTGGTAACTGGAACCTTGTAATATATCTGCTACTCGATCTTCGTCCTCCCCTTGGAAGAAACACGCAATATGTAAAAAAAGTTTTTGCTCTGTTTTGTCCAGTCCATCAAAACTGATTTTAAGTATATCCTGAATTCCTTTGGTTCTAGGTATTGCTTTTAGTTTATCCCGAGCCGCTTTCCATATATCTATTCTTTTACCAAACAGGGAGGCACCCAAAACTTCAAGAGCTAAAGGAAGGCCTTTAGCATAACTTACAAAGTCATTGCACAAATCTGAAAATTCTTCTTCATAATGAGGTTTGTTGAAGGCTTTCCAACTAAAGAGTTGCAAAGCATCAGATGCGTTCATTTTTCTTGCCTTGTATATGTTTTGCACTCCATTCTTTGTCAACAATTGGTAATCTTTAGTAGTGATGATGATCCTACTTCCTGCGCCATACCAATCAAGGTTTCCTGCTAGTGTTTCTAACTGTTCTTCTTCATCCACATCATCAAGAATGATAAGAACCTTTTTCTTACGTAATCTATTGCTTGTTAAATAGATTCGCTGACCCATATCCCATTCACCTCTTCTACTTGCCAACTTCATATCCATGAGGAGTTGGTCTTGTAAATCAGCTAACTTAAATGTTCTAACATTTCTAAGTAAGCTGCTAACTTGAAATTCACGACGGATCCTTTTAAAAACTTCTTCTACAAGAGTTGTCTTACCAATTCCACTCATCCCGCATATACCTATAAAGCGAACATCATCCGACGCCATATCTATATACAAATCCACAATTTCCTCAACACGAGACTCTATTCCAATAAGGCCATTCTTATAAACACTAGAGGGTGTATCATTCAATTCATGAAATATATTTTCAACAATGCGTTTGATAACCTTTGACTCATACCTATAAGAAAGAACGAAAATCTTTTGGTTAGTCAATGCAAAATGCAAATCATGCAAACCCAAAGGAGATATGTAAGTATGGGTGTTTTGCTTGTTCATCCCAAAAAAGAGAGCTCTAAAATTGAATACAACAACTGATGTAGAGCTGATGTGGCAGCCTGTGTGCAAAAATAATTGACATGTATTGTCACATTAAAGGATATCCTAACTGAGTAGTGTTATACACCACACCCGGTATGAGTGAACTGTACACGATGGGAGAACAATACATACGATTTTGAAAAAAAAAAAAAAAATCGTTGTTTTCAAATTTTGTTTATCTTTTCTTTTTAAATCCATACGTACTAGTACTCATGCGGGGTGGTGTGTATAGCACTACTCATCCTAACCCTACCCTATATAAGTGTACCACGTTCAAAATAAAGTTAGAAAGTTTTGCAAACTATCTTTCTTGTGTGGTCACGTCTTACTTTCTTTCTTTCTTTTTTAGGTTGTGCGACTCATCCCTCTCTCTGTTCTTTCTTCCCATACACGCTTTTATTTCCATTGGTGTGTTTGTTTCGTGAATCTTGCAGGTTGACGGTGGACGGTATCATCTATGCAAACGTTGCTGGTGGGTGGCGTTGTTTTTTGCAAGCATATGAGAAAGTTTTCGGGTGGCATGGGTTGCACCAACAACACATGTCGAACTTTCTTTGCTTGGTGAAGTCCTTGATCGAGTGCATCTCATAATGAATTATGTGTCCCAAAAATTGAACAACATGGTTTTCAGTTTTTTAATGTGAAGAGTATATATTAATGTTAACTTTTTATTTCCAAGCAATTACAAAGGGAGAAAGGAAAGGGAAAGTAGAAGATACAGTGCATACATCAAACATTCAACACAAAATAAGGTGGGCAACACAACAAACACCCAAAGAACCAAGCAGTACAGTGCATAAAGGTCCTAAAACTATTAAGGATGAGCCAAAAACTTGACTCAGTACTGTTGTTTTACCATGGCTCACTGACCTAGAGCAAGGCTGCCCCACTCGGCAGTTTGATGCGGCAGTCTACTACCTAAAGAAGCAACAGAGTAGCAAGTGATCTTGAAAGCCACAACTGAAAAAATAAATTTTTTTAAAAAAAAAAAAAAAAAAAAAAAATCACTGGTGCTAGCCAAAACTTAACTGATTGGCCAAGTCATCACCTTGATGTCCTACAAGAGAGGAACTCAACAATGATAGCATAGAAAATGTTGAGATTTGTGGAGAAATAAGAAATATGAGAGTAAACTGACGGAATTACTAGTGGTTTGATGTTAAACACCTACGTCCACCACTCTAAATTGCCCTAAGGGCAACATTGTGTTCTCATTAACTTGATTGGTTATAATACAAAGGTCCATATTTATAAGGTAATGAGAAATACAAGTATAGTAATCAAATTACAATCTCAAGATTTGATTATAATTAACCCATAAATAGATATTATTTCAAGAGGTTTGATACGGACGCAACACAAACTTAACTCATGGCCAACTTCTCTCCTACGTGTAAAAAAAAAAATTGAATTTTAAATCAAACAAATTGTCTTTTTTCCCAAATTTTCAAAATCTCAAAATCCTCTCTATCAATTTTTTTTTTTTTTTAAATGACACGTAGGAGAGAAGTTGGCCATAAGTTGGATTTATGTAGTAACATTAACATTTTCCTTATTTCAATATTAACCAAATATATAATATACGAAAAATATATTATATTTTCTATATATTCTAACATCCCAGCAAATTCAAGGTGAAAGATTTTGAAAGCTTAAATTTGAAAATATAAACAGAGGGATTTTTTTTTTCCTTTTGTGGAGACGGTGATTGCCAGAAATTGGTCGGAGACGGTGGCTTATAAACTAAGGCCAACGGTGAAAACTAACATATGACTCTGCCGGAGGAGACAACGCCTGATAGGCAGCCAGCAACGACGGTAAATGGTAGCATTGGTGGCTGGTGATAGGGCCAACATGGGCCGGAATGCAGAGCTAACTTGGGTCAAAAAAAAAAACTCAGCCGACATAGGCCAAAATCTAAAAACTGGGTTGACTTAGGCCAAAACAACAAATGAGCCCACTTGGGTACTCGAATCCAACACGCATGAATCAAGTGTGAGCTGGTCCACTTAGGGAGTTAACGGATTGGCTGACCTAGATCAGTCTCGAAATGGCCGACTTGGGCCAATAACTAAAAGGGCTGACTCATGCCAAAAACCAAAAAGGGGCCGACTTTGGCCTAGAATCGAAAAGGGGTTAGCCCACTTGGGTGGTTAACGAGTCGGCGTACCGAACCTAACTCAGGCGTGATGTGGTCCACTTAGATTAGCTATCGGATTTATTCTTCTTCTTTGAGCTTGAAGACAGTCTGAACTCGTTCAACCGGGTCAAATGGCATGAAACTGGTCTGAACCAGACTTGACCCACTGAAACGGGATGAAAATGCACTAAACCGATTTGAGAATCAATGAACCGGCTTTGAACCGAATGAAACTCACTAAAAATTGCCTGAACAAACCTAAAAATATCAGAACCAAGGTTGAACCTGTAACACCTCGGTCCCATATTAGGAAGATGATAAGAAGCCCACATAAAGTTGGTGGTTTATAAAGGTAGTCATGGGTGTTAAGTCTCACATTGCCTAGTTACTAGGTGAAACTAAGCTTTATAATGAATTCTAGGGAAGTTTCAAATTGACTAGTCATTTTAGGGTAATAGCGCAGATGCGACTAACGTTTTTCCCTGGGTTGTTATAGAACCGGTATGAATCAGGCTTGAAATGGCCTAAATCCAAGGGAATCAAGATGATATCAACTGAAATCGGTTTTGAACTAGGTTGTAACTGGTGGACCAATTCACTGAATGGTTTGCTTGGGTTGAGCTAATCCGATACCCATGTAATAGGTTGAATGGGTTGATCGGGTTGTAGGGGATCAGATTTGGCCAAAATGTCAAAAATGATTTATTAAAAACAATTGTGTTTAAACCAATAAACACTACATTAATCTTTCTAAAGAGTTTTTAGAGTTCCACCTTTTTAGATAAATGTTTTATTTTAAAAACAGCCCAAAAAGTCAATTTTAGTTTCTGGCCAAACGTTCGCTGAGGGACCACCAAATATTCATACCCAACCCTTAGTGCGAACTTTTACCTAGGGACCAGACCGTTGCCTAGGTTGTAAACCATTAGGCATTGACCAAACATTCGACTAGCAACCCTAAAACTATTGTGTAATAGTATATTGAACGTTCGCACATAGTACACTGAACATTCGATGATAATCTGAAAAGCAATTTTAATCCATTCTCCACATTTTCAGACTAATGCACGCCCCTCCCTATATAAATACCACTCTACAAGTTTTGAGAGGACTTATAAAGGAGAAGTCAGAGGTCTGTTTTGCTAGCACTAGGTTTGATTAGAATTAGTAGCTCCCAGTCTATGTTTGATGTTAATATACACTGTATGATATCTCATATCTGTCAATTTCACCTCCTACCCTAGAGGAGACTACAACCACATGTAGTAACAAAACTACAATAGAACCAAAAAAGTGAAACAATTCAACAACTCCAAGGTCAAAGTGAAGGCCTTGTCAACTCCGCCATCACCACCATTCCTTGCTTTTTCATTCACCCACCTAAGACACTCTTCAACCTCAAACCATGTGGCTAGTGTTGGAGCACGTTGTGGAACGACTCTTAATTGCCAACGTTTCCTTTTTATAGTTCATGGTCAACAAGTAGCAAAAGATGTTGGGGACGCCACATCTTCGAGGATGCCACATCCAGACGGCACAATTTGCTGGACAATCTGTCCTTAGAGCTTGTTTGAGGCGTTCAGATTAAAGTTTTTCTTGTAGCCACGTTTAACCTAGGTCAATCCAAGCGACGGGTATAAGCATGAACCAGACCTGGAGACCAAGTATCGAAGTTGGAGCATGGTTTCTGACTAAGTGAAAACCATTCAATTAGGGTTTCGAACGGCAAACTATTGGGAGAAAGTTAAGGTTAACAGAGCTAGAGTCTATGGTGGTCGACTAACGCCGGGCAGAACTAAGATTGTTCCGACAGATTATAATAGCAGCAAAAACGTGGCATAGTGGGTTCGCAATAGCAAACAATAATAGAATCACAACTCTTCTTAAACCAATATTTTATCAAGAAATCAAGGCAAAGAGGATAGAAAATCACTCATAGAGTGTTTCATATTGATAAATTAATCAAAATACATAAACTTTGCCTCTTACATATTAGGTATGCTGTATTTATAACAATAAGCAAACTTCGAGCAAAAGTAAGCCTAAGCCTATTATGGAAATTTCTAGAATAATAAAGGAAATTATTACAATATTCCATTTTTAATATTCAATTCTTAGTTTCTGCTGCTATTATACGCTGTCGAAACAATCTTAATTCTGCCCGGCATCAGTTGGTATTAAAGCTTAACATTTTCTTGGGGTGAATTTTTTTCATTAATTTTTCATGACTCGTGGTTGTGGTCGGCGTGGGCAGGTTCCGAATGAGGAAGTCACCTACCATGAGCGCTGTGTACAAGACGTGATGATAAAAGACTTGCAGAGGCAGGTTGCGGAGTTAACTCAGCGTCTAGCGACCCAAAACTTGGAGATGTATTGCGATATTGACGGTCGCAATTCAGAATCCAATTATCCTAATTGGAAAAGGAAGACCTAATCCTAATAGAAAAGGGAAAACATAATCGTAATGAAAAAGAAAACTCAATCCTTATTTAAAAAGAAAATTAAAATACATATGCATAATTAAAATAACAGTTTTCTCAATTTTCTCCTGCATCATCGACCATGGCAATGGTGCTAGTGGCATGAGAGACTACGGTAGTCAGGTTTGGGCGTGGAGGAGGAGGAAAAAGGTTGTGCGTAATTGTTGAAGGCGGCTTAGTGTGGTAGGACTAAATTGTTTTCCACTATTTTGATCTCTTAGATTTCATTGATGTGGCAATATTTGAGCCACAAATTGGAGGAAATGGAAGCTAACTCAAATGGAGGTGAGCTTCTCTCGAGATGAAATTCAATGTTTCTGGTATATTTGTATTTGGGCCTTTTGAATGATTTGTATTTGGGCCTTTTGAATGATTATAGTGTTCTGACTTAGTTGTGTAAAGAATTTACCCAGGTAATGTTATAATCTCTGGATAAAGGGATTAACGTGTATAACAAATATGTTAAGAGGTTTTTAATAGATGTTTTAGCGGCACCACGCCTTTTTGGGTTTGAAGTCTGATATTAAATATCTAACTTGTTGGCATTTGCGACTATTTGTCTTTGTTAAATTTTCTAAAAAGAAATAAAATAATAAATTTTAACTTAAATGTTCTTGTTTAGGAGAGTTTTTATAATTTTTTGATTTTTTATGTATGAAATGTAATTTGCCAATTAAGTTGTGAGAGCATTTAAGTTAATAGAAAATAGTTAATTTATTATTCTAACACTTCTCCTCACATGTGGGTTCAAATTTCTCACCCAACATGTGAAATATTTAACTTAAATATTAATGAGTAAATTGTAGAATAAAGTTCAAACTCAAAACTCCTGTTTGGATACAATAAAAATTTTGCTGAGAAAGATTTTGCATTCACCCGGTTAGATGGGATATGTACAATGTAACAGAAAAGGAGAAGAATGAGGAGTAGATCATGGGTAGAAGACATGAGGAACATTGCTGGACTTTACTAAAAACATAAGGATGCCAGCTATCTATCACCTAATCCATGGGGATTTTGAATTTGTTCTGATGGTTTTGAATCTGGAGTGCTATCAAGGACACTGTATAATTATCTCCCAACTTATTTGTAAATTTCACTTCATCTTCGACCAAACATGCTAGCAAAATATATATATTTAGTGCTGTTTGTAAAACTCCATATACACTTATAGCAATAACCACTAAAAAAAAAAATTATAGTAATAAGGGTCTATTTTGCAGTCAAGGCAAGAAAAAATGATTGACTAGACGATCAGTAAATGTTACCCATCCTTCTTTAAATGGCGTCCGGAGAGATCGGCAACTTCTCTCAAAGCAGCTCTCCACGTTTGCACTATCTCTATGTTCTCCTTGTTCTCCTTGAAGCGTTCCTCATGTTTAGCAAAGGCATTAGCAAAAGTGTCCGTTTGATACCGCACAACGCTAGGATCCAAGTAGTAGAAAACAGGCAAGACTCTCATCCCTCGCTTTTTCATGCATTCAACAATCTTTGCAAGTTCTTCCAAGCACCATGAGGAAGACGCATAGTTTCTTGACAAAATGATGACTGCCATTCTCGATGTCTCGATTGCATCCAAGAGTTCCGGTTTAATTGGTCTTCCCATCTCAAGTTCCTCATCGTCCCTAAAGGTGACGACCCCTTTCTCAACCAAAGCATCATATAGATGATCAGTAAAACTATAGCGGGTGTCTTTACCTCTGAAACTGAGGAAAACTTCGTATTTCCATTGGGGTACTTTAGACAAAGAAGAGTAAAGAGTAGTTGATGGGGCAGTTTGAGTTCTATTGCTGGTGGAAGCCATGGGATGGGAGATTCATGAAAGCTTAGAGTTAACTCATGAACTCAGTAATGGGTAGAAGCAAGCAGACTGTACCATAACTTTGCTTATATCAAGAGAATCTTCAATCCTTGACTCGAAGCGTCACCGGAATGCACGAAGACAGCAAGCAAACAAGAAATTTCCCAGCTAGTTTTCCTAGTCAACCTTTCATGTGACTACCCACTAAACTAGTGAGGTCCTCCACTATACTTTTTTCTTCTTGGATTTTTTTTTTATTATTATTTTTGTAAGCACTTACAGGGAAAAGTGAGAGGGAGAATTATTGGATTTGCTCTCCTATTTCTTTGTTTAGATTTTTATTGCTTGCCGACACGGTGTTTTATAATAGAGTATATTATTATACTTATGTATTTTAACTTAATTATATTATATTAATTATTCAGTCTATTACAATACTAATTCTTCCTTCAAACACTACCTAACGGTTTGGTTTATTACACGGGACATGAACCCATAGATGCCGTTACCGGTCGAACAAAACAACGGTGTTCGCTTGATTCCCTACGTACGTCGGCGTCGAATTTAACGGTTACTTTCAGAAAATGACTCGGTCAGAGTCATACACTTGGTATATATAACTTATCCTGGATAAAACTTTCCCTGGCTGCCACCCTCCTAGCAAAGAGACAAACTTGACTGGATCTAAAAAGAAACTATATTTTAGCTTGGGGAAATGCGAGAATCAATCACTTCCCCCACAATTTTCTCATCAAAGGTGGCAAGCTCACTTACAATATTTTATTATTTTTTTTCAAATAAATATAAAAATATAGAAAAGTTAATAAAAA
>NC_081546.1:3172473-3172640 GCF_901000735.1 Corylus avellana
AAAAAAAAAAAAAAATTTGAAGTATTTTTAAAAAAATGAGTTTTGCCCTTGGGGGTGGCTCATGGGGTGGCTTCGGCCACCCCCATTCCGGCCATTGGGGCCCTTAGGGGTGGCCGATCCACCCCCAAGGGCCATGGGGGGTGGCAGAAGCCACCCCCAATGGCCGG
>NC_081546.1:3172928-3203647 GCF_901000735.1 Corylus avellana
TTTTTTTTTTTTTTGGCCATTGGGGGGTGGTTCGACCACCCCCAAGGGCCATGGGGCACCGGTCTGGGGTGGCCAAAGCCACCCCTATGTTATTCTGGGGTGGCCAGCCAACCCCTTCTATTTTTTTATTAATTTTTCTTTATTTTTATTTTTATTTTTATTTATTTGAAAAACAAATAATAAAATATTATAAGTGGACTTGCCACCTCAACATTTATGGAAAAATTTTGGGGAAGTGATTGCATTCTAGCATTTTCCTTTAGCTTAGACCGGATTCAGTTCACTCATCTTTGTTATTGTTTGAATTGAAAATCAGTAAAATAATGATTGGAAACCTGGATTTTGGAGAAAGTTTCGCATAAATTAGATTGATTGTACATGGGTTTTCAAAAAATCGCCCATTCTGAATTGCTGGTTATTTTGATACTTATGTCAGAAATTTGGACTTTAAAGGCTAGATTGCAACAACAATACATTTAGAACTTATTTTTTCCCATTTTTAAAGTGCTAATTAATGGGTTTTTGAAAAAACGTTCCCAAGATACAATGAAGCCCTATAGTCACTCTATAATTAGCATTTTCTAGAGTGAACTAAAACACCCTTTGAATCCTCTCCCAAGTTAGGCCTACTTGTAGTCCCTCGTATGGAGAAGCTCAAGCAGCCCCCTTGGCTGGTTCCTGGCAGCTTCCTTGCACCTTGATAAGTTCATTCTAAAAGGGGACTCTTCTATTGTTATTTTTTCTTTACATAATCCATCTAATGTTTTGGATTGGCACATTAAACATGTAATTTTTGAAACTTTATCACTTTTTCCAGCCTCCTCTATTTGAGAGGTCAAAAAAGTTAACAGAAGTGCAAATTTTTGCGCTCATCATGTGGCATATAGGGCCGCGGCAAGAGTTTTCTCGGACTACATTCCCTCCTTATTCTCCCCTCCCCTCTCTATTCCCATCTGTAGTGGAAAAGATCACCCCCTTCTTGTCCCCTCTTGTGAGGGTTTGTGTTCTGTTGGCTCTTTTCTATAAAGTGGTTTGTTACAAAACAAAACAAAAAAAAAAAAAAAAACACCCTTTGAATGAGAATTGCACAAAATATATTTGTAGGAAACAATAAAGAAGTTATTTGGTAGTGTGTCATTGCAATCTAATGGGTCAACAACATTTACTCCCTTTACTTACCAGTGGGGTTGTAATGTCCTTGGATTAAAAATAACAAAAATACTCTTTATAACATTAAAAAAAAAAAAAAAAAAAAAAAAAAAGAGTAGCCTTTTTTCTGAATTTTCAGAAATAAACATCATATTTTATGTCGCAACAACAATAGAATTAGAATCTCTGAGAAGACCATGTGTTGCGTACATGTAAACCGTACATCTTTATTCCATACGAACCAGGGAACTCGTAAAACCTCCATATTTTCAAGGGCTAGAAACAAATCAATGACTATTGTACTCTTTACATGTAGATTCACACTATTCAAGCTTTCCTGGTAAATCTCCTAGGGTGCAAACTAGAGCATTTAGTGAGTACCACTTCTCACTTTCAATCATCACATATTTCCCATCAACAAATAGAGGATAAAAAAGCATCTCTAGTTCCATATATATCTCACTCCTAAGAGCATCTCCAGGCTATTTTTGCTGCTCAGAATACTCCTTTTACATTTTAGCGACTAGTTTTTTAATGCAAATTCCAACAGATTATCTATTATAACTCTATACTTTTTTTAAATATTATTTTCTAATATTTTTTTATTATTATTATTATTCCACTTCTCTCTCTCTAATCACGCATACCCGCTCCTCCCCTGAATTTTCTTCTCACCGAAACACCCCTTGCTACAAACCAACCATGTCCCACCTGCCACCCAAAATTTCATCACCTTCCCACCATCCGAATGGCCTTGTAGTCCTTCAAAACCCAAACCAAAATAAGCCCCAAAACATATCAGACATGCAAAATGAATCAAAACAAAAACTAACCCAGATAATTTCAAAATCCAAATCAAAACAAACTCAAGATTTCCCAAAAAAATCTTTTGCTTGGGACCAGCAGAGGAGCCCAATGCCAGGTGCTAGAGTTTCTGTTATGCTAGTAGTGCCGGAGCGTTCAGCCCAAGCTTCTGATTTGGGTGAATGAAACAAGCGACTAGAGGGAGAGAGAGTGAGTGAGTGAGTGAGAGAAAGAAAGGGGGAGAGAGAAAATAATGTAAAAAAACTTTTCTAGTGTGAACAGTGAATAGTAAAGAGCCTATTCACTCTTCATGTTAGAAGAAAAAAAGTTAGTTTAGCCATTCTACTGAAGATGAAATTTAGCTCATAATAGCCAAATCTAACTATTTTCACGCATTTGACTACTCACTTGGAGATGCTCTGAAAACATAGTTGCGGAAGACACCTTTACCATAAGTTTGTCATCCATCCCCAAACAGTATTACAGAGAGATTTTCAGGGGAGTAAAGGAATGAATGCAATCCAATCACCAAGCAACACAACATCACTTACCAATAGTGATAAGTGCCAAACCACATATAACCTAAAGATTGCAATCAAGCAAGGTAGAAAATTGCTTCAAGAAAACGCTATTCTCTCTCCACAATAGGCAGAACTCATATTCCATGAAACCCCCAAGCCCTGTGAACGAACACTAAAGAAGTTTGTTTAAGAAAATATTCATCCTCTCTTGATTCTCCTTCGAGAGTTTGTATTAAGTTTATAATATAAAAGTTACAACACAGTATGACAACGTTTACAACTAATTGATTACATCAGAGAGTTTGTGTTTATCATTGCTTCTCTTGGAATGAAACTTCAGTGGCTATCCTAATCCTTATCATTTGCAGAAGATATAGTTTTATCTAGAGTGTAAGATTTTGGTTTTGGTTTGTTGATTCAGTTCTTGATCGATATCCTTAACACCCAGGAGTATGTTTGGTAAACTGGAATGATGATTATCTAGGAATTAGAATGGGTAATACTTGGGAATACAAGATGTTGGAATGAAAAAACCATTCCTATTCATTCGTTTGGTGATAACACATTTACGGCCAAATTTCCTCACTTGAATTGAATCAAATTTGTTAAAATACCCTAGCTCTAAAAATGATTTTCCCAAAAAACCTCTTCTTTTTTTCAGGGAACTCAAAAATACAAAAGAAAAATCATTCCTCATGAGATAGAACAACTGGGGGTGGCGCGACTAGAAAAATGATATTCATTCTTGGAGGAATTGCTATGCCTTACCTTTTTTAGAGGATTAGTTATTCCTCACTAAAAAAAAAAATTGTTATTCCATGAGAATAGCTATTCCCAGAAATGATGCACAACCAAATATCGGAATGACTATTAAACAAGAATGGTCATTCTATTCTTAAGTGCATTCCTGCGTGGAATCCTACTCAAAATTGCAGATTAAAGGATACAATCAATTGTAGCTTCCACTATAAGAGGAGCATAAAAGAACCAACCAACAAAAATAGACCAGACCAAACAGAGATGAGCTAACATTTAGGGTTACCATGAACTTTAGCCGAACTGATAAGCCTCAAACACTTAAAAGCCATAACTTTATTTAATAGCGAGATATTGATAGGGATACCACTATTATTTCTATAGTCCTAAATGTTCAATGGGTATAAATCAGTTAATTCATCTCCCATGCTTCTTCCACGTCCAAAACCCTTCATATTTTGTGGCGTTGATCTTTGGGGTGTCTATTAGCTATAAGACCATAAAAATGGGAACCATAACAAGGAAGCAGAAAGCTATTCAAGTAACCTTATGTTATATGCATATAAATGACGAGCAAAAATCAAACGACACATCAAAAAAATTTCCAACAAAGGAATTCAAATCGAATGAAGATATCACCGAAAACATAAAGACTCCAGAGAAGAGTAGAGAGAGAACCTAATCAAATTCACCAAATCAAGTAGGAGCAACAGACACCTCAGGAAGCTCCTTCCTTTTGAGATATTGCTGCAGCACGGCAAGCCTAGCCGTCTCGAACGCGAAGTACCCCAACGCCGAGAAACACGCACTGTGAACAACTCTAGGCCCCATTCCTCTCGACAGCCCAACCCACCCCTCCTCCTTCAGTATCTGCTTCACCGTAGCCGCAACCCCACTATACATCGCCGCCGCAACCTTATTCACAGCCTCACCCCCATGAAGCTGAGTCATCAACCTCGTCTTCACCACGTCAAGCGGCGTCGTAATGGACGCCGATATAGCCCCGGCCAGCGCCCCACAACAAACGCTCTGAACCGGCTCCAGGTGGGCCTTCCCCGTCCTTCTCAGCACCGCGGCTTTCAAGTACTCAAACGACGAGTAGCTCAACACCCCAGCCGGCAAATTCCTTAGCAATGTGGCAGAGTAACCTGCGTACAAGCCCAGTACACCGTCTTTCTCCAAAATCCTCAACAAGACCTCCCAAGAACGCCCCTTGGCCCCGGCCTGCATTCGCTGCGTTATCAACTCCTTGGGCACCATTATCGCCGACGACACGATGTTCCCCATCGCCCCGGCGGTCGGGGGAACAAGCACGGAAGGGTACTGGTCGAGCTTGGACAATACCGACTTCCCCAGCTCGCAGGTGCCGAAGTACACGGCGGAGGAGGCGGTAGAGCCAACGATCACTGCGGACACGCCGCTGTAGAACCCGAGTATCCCTTTCTCCTGGAAGGTCTTGGCGATGGCGTCGAAGGTGTTGGCATAGATTTGGGACGCACCCTTGGTCTGGAGCTTGGTTTTGATGGTGTCGAGCGGGAGGAGACAGACGTAGGTGAAGGCGCCGGCAATGCCGCCACCGGCCGCGCCGATGAGTGCGCGCTCGAGGTCCGAGAGGCTCTTGAGAAGGGCCTTTTGGGGTTTCGCCTTTTGGGGTTTTAAGGAAGTGGAGGCGAAGGAGAGGTGGGAATTGGATTTGGGATTGGGGTTTGGGGAAGATATGAGAGTGGTAGTGAGATGGGTGAAGAGGGAAGTGAAATCTGTGAGAGATTGTGGGTGGGGATTGGAGGAATGGGAGGGGAGGCCTAGAAAGGCCGAGATTCGGGTGTCCATGGCTAAGTTAAACGTGTTGCGCTCTCTCCCTCTTATCTCGTCCTCTGGTTTTCGTTCCTGCGCTCCAATCAAGTCAAGTGAAGGAAAATGGAGGCGGAGAAAGGTCGAGGGACGGCATCGAAACGGTGCGTCCTCGCTTGTTAAAGACGGTGCCGTTTTACCACAAGAACCTTGTGTTATGCACTTATGCTCTAATTCACATTTATATTTCACAATTATCCAACAAATAACTATTATTTGAACTTTTTTAACAATCAATTATTAAATGTGTCGGACTCACACCTTCACCTAAATGGTCTTAAAAATTCAATGGTTGATTTTTAGAAAGGAAAAAAATGCAAAATCGATCCATATAGTTTACTTAATTTGTAATTAACTCCTTATCGTATCAAAATGAACTCATAAGTCCTTAAAGTATGCCAACAATTTAGTCCATACAAATTTCGTCGACTGACTTAACAAATTTCGATAGTATAAAACGTTAGAGCTAATAAAACTATGACACATGTCATATTTAAGTAAGTATCACACTAACGGATTCTATTAAATTAGTGAACGGAATTCAACCTTTGAGTTCATTTTAATACCATAAAAAGTTAATTGTAAATCATATTGACTAATTTTGTATTTTTTTTTTCCTTTTATAAAAGTTAGATAGGGAAATGACATAAGAATGACGTTTAGACTTTTTCATCTAACAATGCTAATATGACAATCCAACCAACTCTTAAATTTTTTTTCTTTATTTTAAAAAATATATATATGTCACGTTTGTTAAATTACTAGTCACGTGTGGGCTCAAACTCTCTTTTAATATGTGAGGCCCAACATGTAAAATATTTAATTTAAATAGGGCGTGATTTGACGGAATCAATGTTCGATTTCAGGATCCTTGGCTCTGATATCATATTCAATTACCAGTTATCTCAAAAACTTAAGCTAATAGGAAGAGATAAATTTAATCACTTAATCATTACTTTAACAATGTTAATACTATTATATTGGGTTCTAAACTCAACGTCAGTCTCTCACCGTTGACTTTGAAGGGGCATGTTGAAGACGTTTCTCAATCGTAGCAAGACCTACACAAGATCAATCACGAAAGCCTCATAAATTTTTGGATGAGTAATTAAGTAGAATCACTTCTTTTACATTAGTTGCTTCACGGGTTTTTCAATCCTGTTGTGGCTCTTCATGCAATTTCTCTGTATACTCTTACTCTTTTGAAATTGAAACCATAAAGACAACCTGCAATGAACTCGTGCTCTGCATATAAGTTAGACAACAAAAAATTATGACTGTTAAAGATCATAATATTCATTAAAATTCAATGGCATGTATCTCTCTTATACATGCATGGCATGGTAATTCATTTGACATGTGATGATTTACATGTAGTCATATATATCATATTTAATTTAAACTTCCAACATCATCTTCTTCTTGCTTTGTGAAATTCTAAACAATAAAATGAAGGATACTTCATAGGGCCTTGACTGCTCTCAAAAATGATAAGCTACAAGGCCAGTTGATGGGCCAAGCCCGCCAAGGCTTCAGTTGGTAACATATTTTTAGGTGCCTGATGGTTTAGCCTATCAACTGAAAGCCTTATTTCCCCTTTTTCCCGCATTGAAAAAATAAATAAATAAAAAACCTTATTGAATGTTTGGTTCAACCACGTCACTACTCTTCTAGATGACACACAGCTTGGGACAAAGACCTGGGCCTATTATGCCTTTTCTTGTTTTGCAGTGTCGGAAGACATTGCTTTCATTTCCTTTATTTTAGATTAATTTCTCTTTCAATTTATTTTCAATAAACAGTTTAAGAAATGATTTGAAGAGAGAAATGAAAATTATAAGACAGAAAAAAAAAGTGCTAAAAAAAATATTACCTTTTACTGTTTAGTTCCATGAACTATACTTTTAACAAACATTATAAATTTAAAATAAAATAAAACATTTACTGTTTGGTAAGAGCCATGATAATACATGTTACATGTGCTTGATTTGAATGGTAAAATGGTAACTTTTTTTTTTACAATTGATCTAGAAATTAGAATGTACTTGGGAAGGAAACTTTAGTTACCCATATTATCAAAAAAAAATGTAGTTGTAAGTGTTGGGTGATGACGACAATCTAGAACACAAACAAGAAGTAGTGCTCTAATTGTTGAACCCATGTTCCGTAAAGGCATGAAAATCACACACCACTCCAATTACCAATCGGAAAAGGGGAACTCATGTCAGGAATGATGCAGACACACCAAATCTGGGGCCCCCCTCAAAGTGCACCTACTGGATGTAACATCTTTTTTTCTTTTCTTTTCTTTTTTTCCTAGAAATTGACATCTATATTCTTTGCCCCATGTATGTTCAACAGAATGCATGGGATTAGGATTTACTTTAGAGTAATTTTGGGTTGAAAGAATATTAATTAAATAATTTTTTTTTAATAAATAATAATTTAATATGGTTTTAAAATAGAGCTTTTGAGTGAAGGATAAGGATATACGCTATATTTCGGATTCAGATCCCTTAGGAATTCAAGGGCCTAGAATTAGTAATTTGAGCCGTTGGTTTTCATCCAACGGTCCAGATTACTCCACTAATAAATAATTATTAAAACATTATTTATATTTAAAAATAAATCAAAATCAAAATAATAAAAACTTTTTAAACAAATTTTAAAGATATGCGGTGGCTGGCCATCCCAGGTGGTGGTCAGCCACCCCTGCTGAGAGGCTAAAAAATTATCTTAAAATGGGTTTGGCTCTTGGGGGTAGATGATCCGCCCCCAAGCCTAGGAGAGTGGCTTTGACCACCCCCAACTGGCGATTGGGGGTGGTTTGGCCACCCCCAAGGGCCAAAGCCAATTTTTTTTTTTATTATTTAAATTTTTTTTGTTTACCCTTGGCCACCCCTAGCTTCTCAAGAGGGGTAGTCGACCACCACCCCACATCTTTTAACATTTTTTTTAAAAAAAATTTATTATTTTTTTATTATTTTTTAAATATAAATTTTTTTTAATAATTATTTATTAATTGAGTAATCTGGACCATTGGATGAAAACCAACGGCCCAAATTACTAATTATAGGCCATTCCTGAAAGAATTCGAGGGGATCCTGATCCCTATATTTCAATGTTAGGATTCAAAGTTTGTATATTTAAACATGATATAATATTATTTAAATTTTTTAAAAGACGTAACAACATTAATATTATGTATATCGTTAAATGTATCACCTTTAAATTCAAAATTTTGAATGAGACTACACATTCTATAAGAATTAAAATATTAATTATTATTTTTATTAACTTAAATTAACTTTTAAAATTACACTAAATTCTTAATCATGGATATATGTGACCAGCTATCAGCTTTCCGTATAAGACAGGAGCTGAAAAGAAAAAGTAAAGAAAGGGGAAAGCAATTGTGGGCACGAGTTTTGTCGTTTTACTTTTTATCTAATGCCCCCGTATTTTCCCTTCATTTCCTGCATCCATCCCAACATTTTCGTGTATTCATATTTCTCGCCCTCCCTATTCAGACCATTTCACACTAAATAAAAAGGAAAAATAATTTAAAAAATATTAATCTCCCATATTCAGTGGCTGGCCGGAGGGTTATCGGCCCAATTTCACCCCCTCTCCACCGTGTACAGAAGTGCTCCGTTCATAGAGGGGAAGGAGGTGGGAAGCATTTAATTGTACAAAATTTATAAAAAGAGCTTAATTCAAAACAAATTAAATAAGATTAGGATTGCCCTTGTATTCAAATGTTATGTGTGTCGAGGATAAATAAACCAAAACTCAACTAATGAATTAAAATGGTTAGGAAAAAAAAAAAGTAATGAATTAAAATAAAAGGTAAAATGCTGCCATGTGTGTATTAGTTTAGTTATATGATATATTTGCTAAAAAATAATTACATAATAAAGGATCATGAAATAAAGATGTCACTTCAAATTCTATTATTTGTAATGGGGTTTTTTCAAAAAAATTTAAAACGTGGATATATTAAATTATAAAAAATAATAATAAAAAAAAACCTACCCTGTTTTGTCTCAATAAATATATCAAGGATCGGCATCTTTAGCTATTTTCTACCTAAAAGCATTCTGGATAAAACAAACATATGAAATAATTTTATGGGTCCATTTGCTCCAACAAATTTCGGGCAATCTTTTATGGGGTCTATCTGCTTCAACAGTGGATAGATTGCGTGAAACTTGTTAGAGCAAATAAACTATAAAAACTTTTTAATATTTGTTTTTAATTTTTTTAATATTTTTTAAACTGTCTATTTTATATGGGCGTGACTATGATAATACTTGCTAACTGAAAACTACTTATAGAGGTATAAACAGTGAGAACTATAGCGGTTTCATCAAAACTAATTAAATTGTGGCATAACATAGCTTTACCAAGACATCAATGATTCTCAAGACGACTAATACTAATCAAACTTGTGCAAATGATTTTTCATTTTTAAAAAAATCGAACACATGTCTCATCGGAATCCATTGGTAGTTGTTACTTAAATTGCTAATAATACATATGTCAAAATTGTTGAAATTTCTGTCCATATACCAAACCCCCTTAATATGAAAATGGCCCTCATGAGAGGGCAAGAGGCCGACCAAGCCATGAAGGTTGAGTCATTGTGTCACATCTAGAGGGCCCTCGCCTTGCAAATTTGGCTTCTTCTACGCAAAGTTAGCCTTTGGAAGCCTCCACCATTAGCGGTCTCTCTCTCTCTCTCTCACTCACTCATCATTTCATGCTTCATTCCCCTTCCATCAAAAATTAAAAGCACCTACCAATATGGCGGCTTTCAAGGTAGCTATCAAGCTGTTAATGTAATTATTGTATTATTAGTAGCACCAATTATTAACTCCCATATATGAATTATGCACCTTGTACCTTTTTGGCATCACCAACCACCAAAATGCCCCCTTACAAGCACTCTTTACATCAATGCTTTGCCCCCTTTATTAATACATTAATACATACTTTTTACTCAACTTGGAGTTGGGTATATACCCTTCACAGTCGATACACTTTATGAAAAGTAGAAGAAGTTTCCATGTCACATTAATAGTTTAAGGTTACCTTGCATGCCTACTAGACTATATGACAATGATATCACACTCATCAAATGAAACAGAAAAATGGACTATATATGTGGACAATCATTATGTGAAATCAAAACCAAATTAAGAGCTAGGGTTTGTGAGAGGAGCTAACCCCTATTTGGGCAAATTGTTTGGACGGGTAAGTTTATGCTCAAACAAAAAGGCCCCATTAAAGCCTTCTTATAGACTCTTACCCTATTCGAAGGGGCATGTAAATTTGAAGAATGTTCATTTATAAAGGATGCCAATCATCCACAACCACTCAAACTCGATCTAATTCTAAATTTTAAGACTAATTTGCTACTCATTAAAAAAAAAAAAACATTTCTTTTTATGTGTCTAAGACAGATCATTTTCCCATATGGTTGCTGGGTAGGTCATCTTTTTCCCTACCTTTTCCCGATAAGTCATGTAAATTACTTTTAGGTTACTAACGAGCATTAATATGACTTTAGGGTTATTGTTTGCCAACTGCATTAAATATTAGAAGGTGGGATCAAGAGTGGAGAAAAAAAAAATTATTTAATTGGTGATTGGCTTAACCTTGTCATGAATCGATCAGGTAAGGCCTCGTTTCAAAAGGAGAAATAAAAAATGTAATTGGTTGAATGTCCAAGCTAGTTTGCATATAAAACTTTTTTTTTTTTTTTTTTGAAATGAAGTTTGCATATAACTTGATATAGAAGAATGGCATTCAGTGCATTTGTTTTATTTTCTAGACTAATAAGAAATTAGGCATGCTCATCTGGTCAGCCCAAACGGGCTGATCTAATGATTCCAACACATTCCAATAGATTTCAGTTGGTTTACCTGACCTAATCACCATGCGGTGTGAATTAATAAATAATACTATGCACACTCCGGCTCTCATTTCCTTGAACCCAACCAATAGATACATTATAACTGCTTTTATTATAAAATTTTAAACCTAACAATAGAGTGTTTCTTACTTGTCCTTTGCCTTTCTGTCTTGTTGCCTCACCTCATCTCTCTTTGCCTCGTCGCCTCGACTCATCTCTCCTTTACCTTTCGCCAATCTATGCATCAGGTTGGTTGACTGGTAAACAATTGAAATCGAGCTGAATAAGGTTGGTTCGGTTTGGTGGTCAACCCCATTGGTCGGTTAGTTGGCTAATGAAATCTCTTATCGACAACCGTCGGAAGGAGATGAAAACCAACACGAGAGGTTTGGTGCTTAGGATTTCCGATGATGCTAGAATTGATTTGAGATGGAAATGATCATTACCTTAAAATATCTGGTTCAACTATTAATAAATGAATAATGAATGTGTCGTTGGGGATAAGGTGAATGATAACAATTGAAATCTCAAATCTCAAATGTTAGAGATCGTGTTACTACTACTAATAAGAGTCAGAGATATTGATAAACAGCTTAGAAAAAAGAGAGAGAGAGAGAGATATTGATAAACTTTAAAACGTAGTAGATGATAATTGAATAATATTGTTTACAAATTCAAATTTTAATTTTCTTTCGGATCACAAGGCGGAAATTTGCACTTACAATTGACTACAAGATTATACTTGTTGATGTAGTTGACCGCACACCACTTAAAACTCAACCCAGAGTACCAGTAAAGATAAAGAAAGACTCGCGTGACTTGTTGGGGAAGTTGATTGGAAACATTCTTATGCTTAAGTAACTGGAATGATTTTGTGTAAGAAAATAGGCTAAAAAAGTGAGTGAATATGTGATTGTGCCTTATAGGCTTAGGGTTTTGTCTTATAAGACTACCTTAATAAGGCAAATGAGTCAAACTAGGCAAGTATTGGAGGCCAAAAGTCCAAGATAAAAGCTACTTTATTATAAGGTTGATCTTCTCAGTAGTAGAGGGGGTGACCGCCCAAACACCCCCATTTAATTGTAGAGGGTAATCGTCCAAGAATTCCTCTACTATAGTGATAGTGGTGGCACGGCCACTCTTAGTGAGTTTGGTGTTTATGTCATGATTTTCTTGTTGTTTATGCTGATTTTTGGTGAGTGCGGGAAGGATAATGATTATTGGTAGTGTTTTCAGAGCATTTTTCAAGTTCTAATCAAACACTGGAAAATGTTTTTCAAACTATTTTCTAGCTTTCAACCAAACACCAAAAAACTAACTAATTTTCTCTAAAAATATTTTCACACTTTCCAAAAAAAAGAAAAAAAAAAAAGAACATTTTACATCTAAACAAACCTCCCTAAGCTTGCAAATTCATTACCAAAATTAGAAAAACGAAATTCCGCTTGAAATTTGGAATAATTTAGACGTGGCACAAAATGAGTTGACCAACTAGAAGAGCCTGGGCCTGGCTGATTCAACTCCCTCATTGGTAAATCTTCTCGTCTTTAGAAAAATCAAATACGTACCACAGTCAAAGTCAAAATCAAAATCGTAGAAAGGTAAGAATCCACAGTTCGGGCGGCTGAGATAGTCTTGGATTGTAGACTTAGGTGATCTCCCTCTAATTCAAAGCTGCGGGAACTTAATCCAACGGCGGGTCCTACATCACCGTAACGAAGATGATCATCAACCAAAACCTGGTCGTTCACCTACCAAATCAAAAAAGAGGGCTCGCACTTCAACAAGAACTACGCCAGATTCTAAAGGGGTGCTTGGTAATTTCAAGATGGCTTCACGAAAGCAAAGGAAGATCACAGTAATTATCACCTTCTTTAATTATATTTAATTAATTAGATAAATATGCCTTTAAAACGTCACCTTCCCTCAATTTCTGAAAAGATCTGATATGACCCGATATCAAATCATGGATCCACGGGTTTTGTCCCTTTTGTAATCCCCGGTGTTCCCTTGTCTACTAAGTTTAATTATCACTTACCAACCAAATAAGACCGTTGAGTTCATAGGCCATAGCCACACAGTGACTATCAAGAAAATAATAATAATAATAATAATAATAATTTATTATGTGTTATGTGTTCAACTAAATTATATATATATATATATATATATATATATAAAAGACAGACTTATTTGTCAAAATGTTAATGAGATGTTATTCACATCTTAAACCATGCTTGAAATTATCAAATAAAAATAAATAGATTTTTTTAAATTTAATGGGTACATCAACAATATTTAATTGTTAAAATGGGACTTGTTGACGCGTGGCATGTAAACAAATATAAAGCTATTTTGTCAAGGGAGAATGATCCATCTCTATGAAGAATAATCCATCGATGATTTTCAAGGTAAGCATGGAAAGAAAACTTAACCTAACCTAAAGATCACTCTTACCCACCTATATCACCCTCTTAGTTATTATTATTATTTTTTTAAAAAAAAACTAGGGATAAATACTATGTTCTTATCTTATGGGGTAGATGTGGTAGTACCTAATAAGATGAGAATGGAATAGGCACGACCACTTCTACATCAGTCAAGTAAAATAAGAAAAATAATAAATGCGTGGCTCTTAAAATTATCATTTGTCATTTAAGAGTCATATCATTTTTGGTGTGACATAATAGGGATTTCTAGAATTACTTATCTAAGAACACCTAGTTAATAATAAATGCTGATGTGATAATATCTTGAAAAATGAGAAAATGCTAGGTGCTCTTATGATTATTTATTTCAAAAACAATAATTGTGATTTAAAAATAGTTATAGAATAAAATACTCTTTAAAACATGTTAATTTAATTATGGGTGTTCTCCTTTCCCAAATAATAGATTAGGGGTTTATTGTTGAAAAAAAAAGGGACTAGTTTTTTGTTTTGGGATAGAATTTTGGAGCTCTCCATGCCGGGTTTGTAATGATTTATCTGATTACTATGACACATATGGAATGAAAAAGTAGAAAAATATGAGTTTTTAAATCGCAGGCTGTACATTTTAAAAATACACAAGTTAAAGATAAAATTACGATTTTGCTAAACAAATAACTGCATTTTTAAATTATTATTTTGAAATTACATGTTTTAAAATGACAAACTCAAACAATGGATGGGACAAAAATGGAAGAAAACAAATCAACTTTTGATGACGAAAAATATGGTATGATTTTGTACCTTTTTTTTTTTTTTTGTTGGCGAGTCTCTCATGTTATATGCGTATATTTATCATGGCAAATGAAATTACCAATGAGGCACGAATGCCTTTTCTACCTCAAATAAAAAATCACGAAAAAAGAACACCTTAAGCATCACGAATCACGCAGCCACATGCCCATAGATGACACCACCCAATAAGGATTGTAATTGAACCAAATTTTCCACGATTTTTAAAATTGCAATTTTAAATACTTTAAACGGACCCTAAACTATTCATAGCGCAGAACCCACGCCACTGCTGCGTGTTCCCTAAGGTGCCTTCAAAATGTGGTCTCATGACTCATCCCCCGTCACAACCGCCACCAAAATCTTCAGACCCGGACCCAAATACCCGCTTGCGGGAGATTCTTCCACAACTAGAAACCCCCCCTTCTCCCCCACGCCACTTCAGCGTGCAACACGTCAGCATAATACAAAGGGCATTTTCGTCATTTAATATCTAAGCGTTTAATTTCCACCATAACTCCAACTAGTTTGGACCTGAGAAATGGTTAATAGAATAATCCCCGTCACAATTGTTTAATTGCAATTTTGACCAATTACTCTCGTGATTATAAATTTATAATTCCCTGGCGCCATCATGCATTGAAGGTGCGCGACACAGTACATATCTCTTCCCTGTTGGAAAAAGATAATTCATATTTTAAAATTACTTATTTAGTTAATGTGGTTTGCTGTTGCACCAAATTAATTTTTGGTAAGTGTCCAAAGTATTTTAAATATCCTTGCATAAGATATCTGCTTGAATTGTTCTAAGCCATTAGGTGTTGATAAGATAAAGGATAATTTTCATTTAAAATGTAATCCGTAACATTTATTTTATGATTATGATTTAAAATTTATGTATTTATCTGTGTGCATAAGATAAGAGGCGGTCTCGGTCTGTGAGGTGAGCTCACCCGATGAGATTTTATTAACTAAGATTTTCTTATTTGGGATTTGGCACAAAAAGCAACTAGCAATTCTCAAAAACACCCCCCAAATAGAGAGCAAATAAAAGAAATATATATAAAAAAAAAAACAAGTACAGTACTTTGTAATTTATTTCATTCCGTTTTATTTATTTTAATTTTAATTTTTTTAGAGCTTTTGTTGGGCTTTGGAAATGTCTTCTCAGGCGTTCTCACGCTTTTTTATTTTTCCTTTTCCTTCTTTTTATTTTTCTCATCTTTGACTCTTTGTACTTTTACAGACTCTCTCTCTCTTTCTCTCAGAACTTCTCTCTCCTCTGTCTCCTCCGTCCGGTTCGTCCAGTAGCGTTCGTGTCTCGCCGGAATTTCTCTCCTAAACCCACTCGCAGCCTCAAAACCGCCCCTGCTCGCCGGGAAACCGCTCTTTTCCAACTCCGGAACCGGTGTTCACCAGTCCAAGCGAGTCCACGAGGTGAAAGGCTGTGCTTGCTTTGACTTTGGAAATGTCAACGGAGCCGCTAGGGCTTTAGCTCCGGAGGAGAGTCGCGGATCTGCGGTGAAGCTGTGTGATGTGAGCGGCGGGGAGTTGATGGTAGTTTACGGACGAGGCAGGGGTTGCCTATGATGACCGGAGCTCCGACTAGCGATCAGAGAGGGTGGTGGCATTTTGGTAAATCTCTCACATGGAATGGCCGATCTTGTTAGCTACGGGAATGCAGACCGTGACATCGAGCAGGTCTCTCTCTCTCTCTCCTCTTCTCTGTGTGTTAAGCTTGAAAAATGTTTTCTTTTTCTTTTTGGAGGCCGAGTTATTTTTTTAAAAAGAAAAAAACAATTCCTTTCTTTGCTTCAATTTTTCTTATTTTTCGGGGGTGAGAGAGAGAGAGAGAGGACGAACTCTTGTTCAGGTATAGTGTGAAACCTGTGTGGTCTATTAGCTACAATCAAACGGCGCATTAAGACTTATTTAGTGTAGTTTAGTTTCGAAATTGGAAAGAAGGGGGACATTTGTGTGCTCAATTCTGAAAGGCTTTGCTAAAATATGACCTGCTAATTCTCATTGTTGGTGGACTTTGTTTAAGGGGATGTGTACAGTAATGTCATAGTCATAAGTCTCGTTTCAAGAGGTATTTTGATGTATTTCGTCCCGATGTTAGTGTGGTTGTGTGCAAACACAGACCAATTTGTTCTTGGCAGGATTTTTTGACCTTTAATCATTTATTTCGGGGCATAATTTTTAGTTTTAGATGGCATATAATGGAGATATGAACACTGAGAGTAGGTTTGGATTTAGAGAAAACTAGAGAAAACTGCACTTAGAAGGGACGTCAATAGGCTTGATAGTTTTGCAATCTAGAATTTAGAACGTACACACTGTAGGTCTTCAACAACGACCTTGTCCTCCATCCCATTCTTTATGAAGAGTGAGATATCTCTCAAGAATCTTCATATGAAGAGATCAAGCTGGAGCGACAGAGTTTGTTTGGGAGTTATGTTGTCCTACATCAAGGGAGGACTAAGATTACGTCTTTGTCTCCAGTCTCAAATGATAGACTGCAGTATTTACCATGCTTTTATTCTCCCCATTAGTGCATTGAGTAAAACTGTAGTAAACATCCACTAGCCCATCCAAATATAGTTGATCCCTTACCCCACCAAAAAAAAGGGGTTAAACGCTCCTCAGACTTAGACTTCTAATTTTGGAATTTTTATGTTTATGTTACTTCAGAAAGTTCATAAATTTTGAAGTATTAAATTTTTGTTCCCCCCTAGAACCAATGGGCTTTAGCTCAAATGGTACTTCCTCCCTTTGTAGCAAGGTGGAGGGTGAGGTCGCGGGTTCAAGTCCCATTGAGTGCGTGTGTAAGTTATCAATAATAAAAAAAAAGTGTTCCCTACAAAACTCCATTGAATTTGTGATTAATAATATTACTTAGACAATGCCATGTGTAGATTTCTCTGGTCCTACCATTTTAGTGTACAAAGTTTGTAGGCAAACGGTTTCTTTATCATTGTTTTGAACAATCCTTTTTCCTCATGCAGGCATTAATTGCTTTGAAGAAGGGTGCTCCATTGATCAAATATGGTCGTAAGGGAAAGCCTAAGTTTTGCCCATTTAGATTGTCGAATGTAAGTTTATGTCTCTAGCCTTTTCTTGAAGATTTTGGTGGTTAGCAAGTTGTTCTAAATTAGAAAGTGCTATCATTTTGAACTAAACACTGACTAAAATCTCTTCTTCGTTTACTTTGATCTCTTTCTAAAATTACAAAGATGTTGTAACATCAAGTGGGTTGATATACTTATTTATCTAAAAGTAAAAATTAAATGGATAATTCTGAACAAATAAAAGTATGTCTGTATCTTGATCTAGGGCATCATAGGAAGAATCACTTGATAAAGTTTTAGCTTAAAATTGATCACATCTAAAAACATGCAGGGTCAAAATTGATGGCAATGTATGCGCCACTTAAACCCAGTTAACATTAGAGGCAGTGCAATTTTGACTGGAAACTATGCATTAATCTTAATGAACTTTTCTCTGAAGATTTGGTCACAGAATCTCTATCCAATTGACTATAAAAATTTATGGACTGTGCATCAATTTTCGTGCTAAAAATTGAAGTAAAATTGGACTGAAGTCATAGCCTTCTCCTGCAAGAGCTACTGATTGTTTCTTTAGTAAGAATCTGGTATCGTCTTCTTAAGCTAAAATATTCATGACTGGCTCAGTTTTGCCAAAACTTTCTTATGCCGTACTTAATATTGTGATATGAGTCTCCATATTTACTTTTGAAAGGGCTAAATAATGGAAGAAAAAGAAGGGTTAACAATGCTGTAAACTGCAATCTATAGTAAACTACATGAGTTAGAAAATATGAAAACGGGCTGAACTTTTGAATCTATATGTAAATTGACTTAAAAGCTTACAGGTGGATATATGATTTGAAAAATGTAGACGCTTATAATTTTGATTCAGTGAGTAGAAAGTAAATTCTAGGTTTTCCATACAGCAGATGGTGTGGCTTACCATATAAGTTTCCAATAATGTAATGCTTCCTATCCCTCAATGACATGATAGTGAAATATTTAACTGAGAGTTTTCCAATCAACCTTCTCTTAGTTTAACCACAGCATATTGATTGGTGTTATAAGGTTCTTGGACATTCTAGTGTCTCTTTGTACTGATAGCTTTATGGATGTTTTAATGGAGCTATCAAGTAATTCTTTGGTTAGCAAAGTTGAAGTTAGCAGTTCCAGGCTAAAATCAGGTTGTTCCTCAGCTGCCACTTAGGAATATTTTCCTTTGTGTTCCAATTCTCATTTGTGGCAGTTTGCAGATCAAACACCACCGTAGAGCTGTATCTCGTTTGGTTGTGGTTGGTCAATGAAGTTTGTTATGTCATATTTGTTAGATGTGCGGGGTCATTGGGGAGAGAGAAAATATTTTTGTGGTTTATTAGCCATGAATTGGATGACAAATTTAAGGGGTACTATGTAGGCAGTTCTCAAATCTTCTGTTCCCATATTTCAAGTTTATACAAAAATTTGTGAGTACATTGTCTACTGCAATGTCAGTTGGTTGATGGTCAATGGTCCTAAACCAGTAAGTCTTGTCTATTTCTTTATTATCAGATGCAGGTTGGATCAACTAAAACTTTGCCTCTTCATTATGAGGGATTAGAGTTAATATTTGTCAATTAGTACGTTAATATTTGCAGTTCAATTACTGGATATATATATATTACTTTATGTTTAACATAATTTTAGGTAGAGTATGATTTTTAATAAATTGCTTCTTTCTTAGCTTTTCAGATATTCTGGTCTGATCTTATTGGTGCTTATGTGGAACTCTCTTCTCTGTGCTTGATTAAATTCCTTTTATTTTCTACTTACCATTGTATTTGAAAATGCAGGATGAATCATCTTTAATTTGGATTTCAGGTAGTGAAGAAAGAAGTTTGAAGTTAGCTTCTGTCTCAAGAATTATTCCTGGACAAAGAACAGTGAGATCTTTGTGTTTCCACTTGATGTCACTCTAATGCTTTATGATGATATTTAACCTATGTTACATGATTAAGTTAAAGATTTTAGTACTGAAATCTTCCAAATAGAGTTCATCTAATTTATTTTATTTATATCACTGCCAGGCTGTTTTTCAACGGTATCTGCGTCCTGAAAAGGACTATCTATCTTTTTCTCTCATATATAACAACGGAAAACGGTCCCTTGATCTGGTTGGTGATAGAATTTCAAAGTTTTCTCCGTAATTTCTTTCTAATTGTGTTATTATTTTCTGTTTGCTTTAATTACAAGTATAATATGTTGTTGCTTTTTTCAGATTTGCAAGGATAAAGTTGAGGCGGAGGTGTGGATTGCAGGCCTCAAAGCATTGATACCCTCTGGTCAAGGTGGACGCTCCAAAATTGATGGACGGAGTGATGGAGGCCTCTACCTTGATGTAAATCTTCATACGTAGAAACAGCTTATGTTTAAGTTTGTCATTGTTTTGTTCTTTCTTTTGCAGTATGATTCCATAAACATGAAGATGCCATTGACATTGGAGTAATGTTAAAATGTTTAAGCATTCTTCGTAAGAATAAATGTCATTTACTCATACTTCTTGTTCTACCCATTTTAATAAAGAAAATATTTTATACTTAAAAAAAAATATATAATAATGAAAAGATTTTATTTTTTCTTGTTTCTGTGTAAGGGTGATTTCTGTTCTTTTCGTAGTTGTTTATAGTTTTTAAAAGCAATAATATGCAAGTCGTTGTATTAGGACCGTTAAAAGTTTAAAAACGTTCGCTGTTCTTTTAATGGAATGTCATTTGAAGTCTTCATTTTACTACATTTATATTGGTATTTAACTACCATGTGGTTTAAGTAATTTGTTTATGGGTGAATAACACTCCCCCCCTGCCCCAATCATTCCTATTAGGTTAATATATTCTATATTTTTCGTTATATGGTCAGCTGCATATCATGTCTTGTAATGAATTGTTTTCAGGACAGTGCAGACTTAACATCAAATAGTGATAGTTCATTTAGTGCTACTCGAGACATTAGCTCACCTGAGGTTTCTGTTACTTTGAACCCAAATACTTCTCCAAAGAGCTTTCAGCCTGATAACTCTGTGCATTCTGAAAGGTCACATGCATCAGAGGAGACAAATATGCAGGTAAAAGGATCTGGTTCAGATGCTTTTCGAGTTAGTGTTTCTAGCGCACCTAGCACTTCCAGTCATGGCTCTGCACCGGATGATTGTGATGCTTTAGGTGATGTATATATATGGGGTGAGGTTATTTGCGATAACGTTGTGAAGGTTGGAGCTGACAGAAGTGCTAATTATTGGACCCCAAGAACAGATGTGCTTCTTCCCAGGCCATTAGAGTCCAATGTAGTTTTGGATGTACATTATATAGCCTGTGGAGTCAAGCATGCCTCCCTTGTTACAAGGCAAGGTGAAGTTTTTACCTGGGGTGAAGAGTCTGGAGGACGGCTTGGGCATGGTGTTGGAAAGGATGTTAGTCAACCTCGTCTTGTTGAAACTTTGGCATCTACTAGTGTTGACTTTGTGGCCTGTGGGGAGTTCCATACTTGTGCTGTTACAATGGCTGGGGAACTTTATACATGGGGAGATGGTACACATAATGCTGGGCTTCTTGGACATGGCACTGATGTCAGTCATTGGATACCCAAGAGAATCTCTGGTCCTCTTGAGGGACTTCAAGTTGCTTCAGTTACTTGTGGTCCATGGCATACTGCCGTAGTAACATCAACAGGGCAGCTTTTTACATTTGGCGATGGAACATTTGGTGTCTTGGGCCATGGAGATAGGGAAAGTGTTTGTTACCCAAGAGAAGTAGACTCTCTCTCCGGGTTGAGGACTATTGCTGTTGCATGTGGGGTGTGGCATACTGCTGCTGTGGTGGAGGTAATTATGACACAGTCCAGTGCAAGTGTTTCATCTGGTAAATTGTTTACTTGGGGTGATGGAGATAAAAATCGTCTTGGTCATGGAGACAAGGAAGCTCGGCTTAAACCTACATGTGTGCCAGCGCTTATTGATTACAATTTTCAGAAAATTGCTTGTGGACACAGTTTAACCATTGGCCTTACCACATCAGGACATGTTTTTGCAATGGGGAGCACTGTTTATGGTCAACTTGGGAATCCCCATTCTGATGGAAAGCTACCTTGCTTGGTCGAAGGCAAGCTTGCTGGTGAATCTGTTGAAGATATTGCGTGTGGTGCATATCATGTGGCAGTATTAACTTCCAGGAATGAAGTTTATACATGGGGAAAGGGTGCTAATGGGAGGTTGGGCCATGGAGATGTTGAAGATCGAAAAACGCCAACTCTGGTAGAAGCTTTGAAGGACAGACATGTAAAATATATTGCTTGTGGTTCAAACTACACAGCAGCTATTTGTCTTCATAAATGGGTTTCTGGTGCTGAGCAGTCACAGTGCTCTGCTTGTAGACAGGCTTTTGGGTTTACTAGAAAGAGACACAACTGCTATAATTGTGGACTTGTACACTGCCATTCTTGCAGTTCTAGAAAAGCATTAAGAGCAGCACTGGCTCCTAATCCGGGAAAGCCATATCGTGTTTGTGAATCTTGTTATGCAAAATTGAATAAGGTGTCGGAAGCTAATGGTACTAACAGGAGGAATGCAATTCCTCGCTTGTCTGGTGAAAACAAGGATAGGTTAGACAAAGCTGATATAAGATTGTCCAAGTCAGTGCCTTCTAATATGGATTTGATAAAGCAGTTAGATAGCAAAGCAGCCAAGCAGGGGAAGAAGGCTGACACATTCTCCCTAGTTCGCTCCTCTCAAGCACCTTCTTTGCTGCAGCTGAGAGATGTTGTTCTTTCTAGTGCCGTTGATCTGCGACGAACAGTTCCTAGACCGGCTCTCACACCATCTGGAGTGAGTTCTAGGTCTGTTTCTCCTTTCTCGAGGAGACCTAGCCCCCCGCGTTCTGCTACACCTGTTCCTACCACCTCGGGACTTTCCTTCTCCAAAAGTATCAGTGATGGTTTGAAGAAAACAAATGAGCTATTGAATCAAGAAGTGCTTAAGTTACGCGCACAGGTATATAGTTCAAGTCTTCACATGTTTCTATTTGTAATTTATTAATCTTTTGAGAGGAGTTGGGGGGTTGTTGTAGTTGAACCCTATATAATTTCAATTTAAGTTGCATATGTTGATTATTATGAATTGGATTAGGTGGAGAGCCTGAGACAAAGATGTGAACTTCAAGAACTAGAGCTTCAGAAATCAGCGAAAAAGGCTCAAGAGGCTATGGCACTTGCTGCAGAGGAATCTGCTAAATCAAAAGCTGCGAAGGAAGTTATAAAGTCACTTACTGCACAGGTTTTTTTCTGGTTTATAGACTTGTTAGTTTTGAACTAGATTTCTTGGAAATTGTTTGTTCATCTTTAGTAAATGCTCTTTTTGTAGAATGTTTTGCACGCTAAGTGTATCTTCCTGTATTATGTGATATCAAATTTGACAAACTGAATTTCCTTGAGAGGAAAAAAATCATTGCTTACATGTTGAACCCTTCATTTTACTTTGAATTAGTCTGCACGAACTTGAACAAGCATTCGGATTAAATGCTATAAGTTTTGTGCTAGCCTTGTTTTGAGCAATGTTTCAATCAGCATGTTTTTCTTAAACTATGGGATTCCTAAATAATATTTCAGAGTTTATGTGATTACCTGTCCTTTTCTTCATCATCTCCAAATCCTTTTGGGCTGCTTCTCTTTTTGTTAATAAATAAATGGACTATTACTACTAGTTATTTTCTATTTACATCCTTTCACTGTGTTCCAGCTTAAAGATATGGCTGAGAGGCTGCCACCTGGTGTTTATGACCCTGAGAGCATGAGGCCTGCTTACCTGCCAAATGGTCTAGAGACAAATGGCATTCACGATCCAGACACACATGGAGAGCGCCATTCAAGATCTGATTCAAGCAGCAGCTCTTACTTTGCTTCTACCACAGGAATTGTTTCTGTTTCAATAAACGGAACTCACGGCCAAATTCCTTCGCCAAGGGTGTCTGGAACCAATGAAACCGACATATACCAACAAAACCGGGGGCTTACGAGCTCCAATGGGATGGATGAAAATCCAGATATTAGGCTGCCAAATGGTGGAGGGGTTAGTGTGTCGGAGGCAGTTGATGGCAGGGAATCTGGGCCTTTCCAAGATGGTGAGAATGGTATGAAATCTAGGAATTCTGCACTGGCTGGTAACAACAATCAAGTTGAGGCAGAATGGTCAGAGCAGTACGAGCCTGGTGTATATATAACCCTTGTGGCCCTGCGAGACGGAACAAGAGATCTCAAACGAGTTCGCTTCAGGTACTAACAACTTATTAGGATCAATGTGGTAAAAAGTGGGGAAAAATAAGTCTTGTATATGTTATCCACCTTTTATCAAGAAAACCTTTTTGCATTAAAATCTCCTGAATTTGGTGCTGGTCCTGCATTCATGCATCTCTATCCACCTTTTATCATTAAAACCTTTTTGTTATCCACATATAATGCTTGTACCTGGTTGTTTGGATCTGGTCCTGCATTCATGCATCTCTATCACGTGCTCTACCTTGACCTCTTATGTTTCAATAATTTATATTTTTGTTACCATTCATTCTGATGTGGTAAATGCATCTGCAGCCGGAGACGATTTGGAGAGCACCAAGCTGAAACTTGGTGGTCGGAGAATCGTGAAAAGGTGTACGAGAGGTACAATGTTCGTGGGTCAGACAAATCATCGATTTCTGGCCAGGCTGCACGCAGATCAGAGGGAGCTGTTTCACCAGTTTCCCAACGTTAGTGATACACATTTTGCACCGGTAGTGATGATGATTTTGAAGCGAAAACCACCCTTTTTTTTCTTTTCTTTTTTCTATTCTATTCTTTTTCTATTTTTAGGTTCTTTCTTTTTCATTCCCCACCACCCGCCTCCTCGCCTAAAACCCATCTTATATTCTTTCTTTTTATTTTTATTTTTAAGAATTATTTTGTTCTGTCCAATTAAATTTCTGGGTATCTGCCTTCACATATCTGTTGTAATGTAGTGTATATAGCATCATCAATTGTGAGATAATCCTGGCTAAAGAAAGTTTTTGTCCTCTGCATTGCATCTTTTTTTTTCTCCCCCTTTATATTTTCACTCGTCTCATCTGTTTTATTTTGGTGGTGGTTATATTTGTAGATTTTTTTTTTCTTCTTCGTTCCTTTCCAGCCATTTTGACTCTTCACTTAAAATTGACAGGGGAAAAACTTCTGATGGTTATGGGGGGATCATAATTTTAATGGTAGCTACAATCTGTTCCCCGTGTGCTAATAATGTTCATATTATTCTGCTACGAGCGTCCTGCATTTTACATAGATTAAAGAAAAAAAAAGAAAAAAAAAGAAAAAAGCTCTTCGTGGCTCGAGTTAACTACGTCCCCTGATTTCATTTGGTTTGGCAAATTTCCGGCTATACGCCAATACATCCTCAAAAAGCAAACACGTGACTCCAAAGGAAAACTAACTATTGACTTGGTAAAATTTAGACAATTTAATTTTAAAATAATGATTTTAAGATTGTCAATATTTCATTCAAACAAAACTCTTTAGAAACTCCAGAAGATCTTTGATCCAATGTTTTTAACTCTAGTGATAATTCCCAAAATCATGGCCTAGAGGGTAGAGGCTAGAAGCTTGGGAAAAGAATAATGAATTTGCCTCATGTTCCTTGGCATATATTTGTTTGGTTTCTTTAAGCCATTTCAATACTTGCTTTTGTTGGTTGGTCCGCATCCCAAAAAAAGAATTTCGCACGCAACGAATGCTTATTGGTAATAATTTCTTGTCCCACATTTTCTAGTTGGAGGAAATTAATAAGGTGGGGGCACTTGAGTTCAAAGCTGATGTGGGTAGATAATTGCCGTGGTAAAAAAATAAAAATTTCATTACTATTAGGCTTTGTCACATTAGTTTTGTAAGACATTTGCTGGATGTTGGGTCATATACCCCCCAAGTCAAGGGGGATGGTTCCCAAAATAAGAATACCTTTAAAAATTAACTTTTGCCCTCCAAAATTTATTTATTTTTTAAATTTTGCCTACAAAACTAAACATTCTAATTCTGTTATGGTCATATATAACATTCATCATTTTGCAGACCAGACACAAAAACACCCGTAAAATACTTTCTCATAATTTTAAATATATAAGGTTGTATGCCGTATAAACCCGGAAGATGAAGGTATTACATATAGAAATGGTAATTACTTGCAATACTAAACCAGACAAATCAAGAATGAGAAGGATATTTTTAGTAGCCCTTTCTTCATTCAATTTTTTTTTTTTTTTTTTAAAAAAAAGGAGGACGAAAAGGCTATATAAACTCGGTCAACAACTGCCAGCAATAAATTTCAATGAAGGGGGGCTAATCGAATTTCAAACATAAATGACGTAAGGATTATTTTTCACATTGTGCCCTCAGATATTCTAATATATATAGTATATTTTTACACTATCATGTTCATTTATTTTATTCCTTATAGAAAGTAGGCAAAAGCTTCTCTCTACTGACAAACAAACAGTATTGTCACATGGAAGGTTCTCATATCTAATATTATTATACGAGACTTTTCACGACCGACTTTCTTATCTTCAACAAGCTTGAATTTCCCCCTCCACGAAATCCAAACTTCTTATATTAACAACCATTGACCTTTTCCGAGAACGTCCCATTTTCGGTAGGTCTCACATGGCTCCCTTTCTCTAAGGAGGCCTTGAATTGGACGCATGATTTGAATTATAGCTTAACTACCCAACAACGAAAATATACAGTGAATTAAACTAGTTAATCTTCACGCATACAAATTAAACGTGGTAAACAAAATTTATTAGCATTGTAATATACGTATTTGGAATTGGTCCTAAAGCTTGTTTAACAGAGAAAAATGGAGTTAAGCTAGACAGTAAGGTTAAAACAATAAAGGTAAAGGACTTGGAGGGTAAAAAATCTTGGTAGCTCTAGAGTCTATGATAGGGTACCATGGCCGTCGTACAGAACTACATCAATGGCAGAATCAAATCAAAAGACAGAAAATAAAGGTCACACACTCACACGTTACCTCCACAAAATTATGGGAATCAGAGAATGTATGAGCTTTGCACGCATTCAAAATACAGAGCAGTACCGATTTGCTTTTTTTTTTTTTCATAAAAGTTATAGGAAGAGAAAAGAGTATTCGATGATAAGTAATTATCATATATATAATCAAGAGCTCATTTACAAGAAAGAAATGATTCACCCAAAAAAAAAACGTTAGGATTTTTACACCCAAACATTTTGCATGTTTGATATGATCTCGAGAGAGAGTTTTCCAGTCAAGCAATAAGCTATAGACATTGTTGATCACTCCACTACCTTCAAGAACTCTATGGATACGTAAAAGCCACACAATTTTCCTTAAGGACAAAAAAGAGAGAGCCCATATACTGATATACATTACCCTTCAATCAGTGATTGCTCTATGAAAATAGAAGAAAGAAGAGACGCATGATGATCACTTTATCAGTCGATAAGTTGTCTCATGGTGATCTCTGAGAGCGTTGTAGCCCGATGTTGTTGTGCTTCTTCGAAGGGCCAGAAGGTGGGATTGGCTTTCCTTTTGGCAAGAACCCCAAAAACTTTTGTGGGGAATTCTGAGACTTTGGCTTCACCTTGAAAACTTCACTGCCACCTGCGTCATGAGCAGCCTGGCTAGCCACCACTTGGAGTATCAAGAGCAAAAGAAACAATAGCAGTACTAGAACTAGGTTTCTTTTACCCATCTCGCCAAACTATATAAGACAACCTTAAAGAAGAAAGAAAGCAAGAGATAGATAAACAAAGGAAAATAAAAGTGGGGGTAAGGGAAGGAGGCAATAACTTCAAGGAGGAGATTTAATGCGTGGTACAAACTACGAAAAAGATTGTATGCTTATAAATTTCAGATAAAAAATTTGGTGCGTTAGCTTGTATAACAAGTGTTTATGAGTGCAAACAATGAGGAGATGTGGAGACATGGGGAAGTAAATGAGGGATCATGTGCTTTAAGATAGGGGTGTTTTTTTATAGGCTATTGATGGCTAGTAAAATTAAATGCGCAGCAGGTGGTGATAGTTGGTCGAATGAGAGAGTACTAGGGAAGCTGTTTGAGAGGGGGCCTTGAACGGGTCTTTAGGGGGTATGTTGTGAGAGGAAACAAAGGCTATGTTTGGCAACAGGCCGGGCCGGCACTGTAGCTGGAACGGCACTGTTCTAGCTACAGTGCCAACAGCCAAAATTGACTTTTTGCTTAATTTTTTTATTTTATTTTATTTTATTTTTATAATAAAGCAAAATATTAAAAAAAAAAAAATGAAGAAAAAATGAGGAACCACCCCCAGATCGGCCAGGGGGTGGCTCCGGCCACCCCCTTGGCCAAAAATGGGGTGGTCCGGCCACCCCATTTTGGCCAAGGGGTGGCTGGAACACCACCCCTTTCTCCTCATTTTTTTATATTTTTTTTAATATTTTGCTTTATTAAAAAAAAAAAAAAAAATTAAGCAAAAAGTCAATTTTGGCTGCTGGCACTGTAGCTGGAACAGTGCCGTTCCAGCTACAGTGCCGGCCTGGGCTGTTGCCAAACATAGCCAAAAGGGCTAAAAGGACCACCAAGAAAGGTGGTGTTTCAATCATTTTAAGGAAATTTTTAAGTGCTTAGGGTATATTTTAAGATGTGGGTTCAAATTTTTACCTATGCCTGATTATTATTAGTTGCAGTGAAATTTTATTGATGTTCTAGTGAGGCTAGGTCAAGTTATGGCTTAGTCAAACTTTGAGGGAGCACCTGATTAGGTTCCTCTTGTGCCGCTTCCAACAGATAGGTGCTACTAGGGTCAGGTCCAAGTAAGATAGTTAAAATTGGTTTCCCCGACCTACCCTTTTGCATTAAAAAAAAGAGAAGAAAAGAAAAGAAGAGAGGCCAAAAGAGTTTGCAAACAGTTAGAAAATGGGAGAAAATAAAGTAAAAGGATATGGAGAGGAAAAGAGAAAAGTCGTGCGTTGGGGTTACCGGTTTGGTGGGTGTGTAGGGACATGTATGTCGAAATTAATGGCCGACTTGGGAATTGAAGGCGTCCAGTTAAGTCCAACAACTTCATAATTTGTCCCTTTGTTGGGCTTTTCAGTAGATGATGTCACAAACCTGTCATGTTAGAGCTGATTTTTCAACCGTCGGACCGGTGATGGGGGCTTCTGAAATATAAAAGAAAACGGTCATGGGAGTTCGTTGTTCTCAACTCTTAAGGAGTGGAAACAAACACTCCCACGTTAAAGTTAGTATAATACTTGAGAAAGAGAGAGCAATGGAATGGAGACAGTTTCTCATAGAAAGAGAGGCCGGGAATACCTTTGTTTGTTGTTTTTTTTTTAATTGATAGGGGGAAAAATTGATTATATAGGATCTTTCTCACTCTTAATTTAGACGGAAGAAAAAATTGATAATCCATTGAAAATATTTTCGAACACAAGATGAAAAACAACTCGTTTTAGTTTACCAGTGTGACCATTTTATAACAACGCTTGGATGCTTGCCACGTAACAAGTTCAGATTCTTTGATTATTGACATGTTGTGGGTTGTTTTCATGTTTTTTTTGAATTTTTTTATTTTTTTATGATGATGGAAAATTTCTATAAGGCAATGTCACTTCGTGTTCCCTTCCCTATCAAGTAAATCTCAAATCCATGTAGAACGCCAATTTCATACGAATTGAGTAATACGATCCAGCTTTCATTGGCGGACATGGCTCCAAAGAATCGTTTTGGATCCAAAGGAATTTGAAGTTTGAACCATAGACTTGAATCACCAGATGGGGATGTTACTAAGACCAACGTCCTTACCCGTACTTAAACTTAGGCCTTGATTTATTATCCCAACATATCACTCTAGCAAACCCATTTGAAGTTGAGAAATTCTAGGGTTCCCTAATTTTTTTTTCTCAAAAAATTAATTTCAAAATGATATGTCATCATTCCATCATCTTATACCTCTATATAGTAAAACAATAGATCACATGAAATTGTGACACAATTTTAGAACCAAATTTTTAGAAAAAAAATTGAAAAACCTAACATTTGTCTTCTAAATTTATTGGAATGCAGGAAACCCCCGAAAATGAAAAAAATATATATATAACTCCTTACCAATCCCCACAAACAATACTACTGAGCGTCTGAGCCCCAACCAAGTTGTGGCCTTTTGGGTTTCAAGGTGTGTTTGTCAAATGACTTAAAAAATGAAGTGGATTGAAACTGTAGCAGCAGATTTGATTGATGTGAGAAAAAAAAGTAGAATATTTTGTATGAAAAAAGTGAAAAAATATATATATTTTGTAGTAATTTTTTTATTTAAATAGTAATAAAAGTGATTGATGTGATATTAAAAGGAAGAATATTAATGTTAATTTTGATATAAATAATTGAATCCTTTGACAGACCTGGCCTGAATCTCTTTCTTTTTCTCTTAGCATAATAAATGGAGAAAGAGAAAAGATCAGTTGGAGCTAGAGGTTAGATAATGGTTCATAAATGTGGTAGATATCCTCATATCCCTTAATAAATGTATCAGCAGACCATTCCATGGTAGTTAACTTTCTGGGAGTTGGACAACCGCAAGTGGAGCCTCATGCGATGTGCTCACCTTAAGAAAAACGGTGAGTCAAGGGGCCCCCTATGCTGCATAAGATGTTAGCACAAACCCATAAAAGCGGGACAGACTGATATGGAGACATGGATTTTGCGTAATCTGAGCTTTGCCATCTTTCGTTCAAAAGTAAGTTATATATATTTTATATGTTCGTAGTGTAGGGCCACTTCTAGCTTAACCCCAACCATTCCAGTGCTTAGGAAAATGCTTGCATCGACAACCTTGTGCTTTGTAGAGATTGATGATTAGATGCCAATTTATGTCTTTTGTATTTGTTTCTTGCTGGCTTTACTTGGATTCTAAAGTTTGCAACTTTTATGGCCTTTTGAATATCTGTCCTATTAATTTGCTTCCTAGAAGATTAAAGGAGTATCGAATATTATACGCTTTCGGTTTCTATCAAAATTTTCAGTTCGATACTTCGATTCCTCTCCAACTTGTATGAATCTATGAAATTGGAAGTATAGAAATAGGGGTAAATGATGAATTGGTCATTGTGGTTTGAAGTTATACTTTATGGGGTAAACAAAACAAATAGGGATGGCCGAAACCACCAAAGGCTGGCCCCAGAGCGAAAGAAGCTCTAGAAGATGAAGAAAAGAGAGAAAAATATGACGAAGCTGAGAACAAGATGGTGGACAAAGCATGACCCAGTTGAGAAAAGATACGGATTTTGAAGAATCCGGAAAGAAAAAGCGGGAAACCATTTTTGTTTTCTCTTCGTTTCTTTGAGGAGAAGAAAGAGAAATCTAAATCTATAAGTATCCGTACAAGGAACAACAG